>NW_008678517.1:185228-187101 GCF_000695815.1 Acanthisitta chloris
AAAAACACAAACCCAGACAGGACAAACTTACTGCTAAATGACTGGAATAAAAGATACTTCTAAACTAAAAGAAAAAATATAATAGTAGCCAAAGACATACTTTTAGCCACTCTATTTGCAGACCATTTTTTGACTACGGTGAAAATGTATCACATTTGGTTTAAGGTTACAGTTTTTCGATATAATAAGTTTTTCTATTATTAATTACAAACCCAGACAGGACAAACTTACTGCTAAATGACTGGAATAAAAGATACTTCTAAACTAAAAGAAAAAATATAATAGTAGCCAAAGACATACTTTTAGCCACTCTATTTGCAGACCATTTTTTGACTACGGTGAAAATGTATCACATTTGGTTTAAGGTTACAGTTTTTCGATATAATAAGTTTTTCTATTATTAATTTTTAAGCTGAAAAGATACATTGTGAATGGAACAAAGGAATCCTGCCATTATACTTTAACAACACTAAGTATAATTCACCTCTGACTTATTTTAAGAAGCTTCTGCTTTTCTATTTCCTTATAGGTGTTATTTATTGTGAAGAATTACCCTTAATTTCAGGAATAACTGTGGATTTAACCACAACATACACATTTTTTTAAGTGAAATTCTTCCTTTGTTTACAGTGGCATAACTTGTACTAACCTCAGTTAATGTGGAAAAGAAATCAAGACCCATTTTATAACTCCTATCTGGATTTAGGATCTAAGTTTAGTTGGGTGAAAGTCCTAACTTCTTTTTTTATTTTAAGAATTTATTTTGAGGCTACTGCTTTTGATTTGAACTCTGAATTTAAATGCCTTTCCAAACTGTTAACCAACATGTTATGCTTTAAATCACACAGAGAGAATCAACCCTGAGAATGGCCCTGGGTCATTTTCTTCTGTTGGTCTCTCTTTCCACCTGACCTCTTAAACCATCCCCCTGATGTTTCATACTGAGTGTTGACTATGCAGGCATTTTCACACTAAAGAGGTATAACTAAAAAGTGCAGAATGGCTATTTAGGTGAGGCATTACTGGCTCACCTGGTGTTCAAAAAAGAAACAAAGTCTGAATGTTACAAGAAATATAGATATATGCATATAAAAATAGGATCAATGGAAAGTGCACCTTCTCTCCCCCTTCCTCAGGAGATAAAAGGCTGCTCCATACATGAACACAAAAGCCAAGAGAATCCTAATTACAGTGTTTGTGGAAAGCAAATTACAATCTGTTTTAATTTTATCCTTGATAACGAATACAATTTTAATGTTAAAACTGCTAGTGTTTCCTTTTTAATCATGTTATTCTTTACATCATGTAACAGTCTCAACTCTTTCTTCATTCTCTTTAGAACTCATCATCGCTTGCATTTACATGTGGAGAAATTGTGGCAGATGTTGTGTCAGAGCAGGGCAGGGCAATGCCAGGAAGGTGTCCTGGCTAGGTGGGCCCTTTCCTTCTGCTCACCCCACAGCACATCCTCCTTCACACACAGCTGGTTGTGTCTTCCTTAGAGGTGGGCTTTAAGTGTAAGAAGATTACTGAAAAAGCCAAGTGTGCATTCTATAAATGGTATTTTGATGTTTATCACAACCCTCAGTTCTTGTGGGTGTGGTAAAGCTCCTTTAATCATTTGGGCTGTGTCTCTGTTGATAAATAAATTTGGTCCAGGGAGTATGCTTGAGCACTGACTGCTGAGCATCCATCCTGCATAACTCTGGGTACATTGCCTGGTTATTTTGACCTGTGCCAAGTGGTGCCCTCTAAGGCAATATCTAGGTCTGGCACAGGGAAAGCAGGTAGCAAATATCAGTTTTGATAGGGAATATAGATAAGACTGAACCAAATTTAGATGCCTCTTGCCAGGACAGACTTTTGAGGTTCA
>NW_008678517.1:187128-197329 GCF_000695815.1 Acanthisitta chloris
CTTATGCATCATGCATCAGAGTCACATGATGAAAATACCATTCTGTTGGACCTGCACATTATTTCAAGCATACTGGACTGAAAAAAAAAACCCCACTCTAAAATTCTATCTGTTTTAGGGCCACCATCACACACTGTAAAGGACAAAGGTGTGGTGGTGGAAAGGACCAAGGTCAAATACTGCAGATGTAATCAGACTGGCCTCTGGGCCAGGAATACTTCCTAGATCTGATTTATTTAGCAGTCACAGAATCATAGAATCATCAAGGTTGGAGGAGACCTCTAAGATCATTGAGTCCAACCATCAGTCTGCCACTCTCCTGTACCTCCTGAACCTAAACCATATCCTTCAGCATCAGATCCAGACAACTCTTCAACACTTCCAGGGATGGTGACTCCACCACCTTCCTGATCAGTCTATTCCAGTGCCTGAACTATTACAATCCAGAAATATTAGAATCCTGAAATATTAGAATCCAGAACAAGTAAGTTCTTCTTACTTTAAAGTTTCACTGTAACAATTGCTACTCTCATTCTTATCTGGTTTCTTTAGACTTTTAAAATCCCTATGCATCATGCCAGCAGACCTTAGAAATCTGGGGGGAAATGAACCAGAGTTAATAAAAAACAACAATTAACATCCTTTTCTTTTCAACCATGCAATGTAATTTTTTTTCAGTTTCATTACTAAGTTATTGCAGTACTTTATTCAATATTAAATATTAAATTATATTTAAGTAATAACAAAGAGTCAAATTTAATGTCTCCTGTGCTGGGATGCTAAGATATTCAAAGTACTTCTACGTTTTTCTCTGTTTAATTTTTTTCTGGCATTGCCAGAGTGTCTTTAAGATCTCAGTTCAGAAATATATTAAAACCTCAAGAAAGCCTATAAAAATTTCACAGTATTAACATGGAATTTAGAAATATCAATCTTCTTTCATCATTCAGGCAAAGCATAGCTGTCATGTCATTGGTCTGTAGATTGCAATGAATGCATGTCATCTTTGAGAAAACTAGGAGTGCTGCAGTTCTGAGGTTTCCTCCTATTACCTAGAATGTATCTTGAGAAAAGCTGTTCCTTCAGTGTTTATGGAATAGATGCTGTTTTCAAGATTGGAGATGCTCAACTTCACCTTCTACCAAAAGTCAGAATTGAATCCAGCATGTAAATCCGCCAGTATCTTAGCCTGGTGGTATATTCATAAATACCCCAAAGCACATGCAGAGGCTTGGTGCTTGTTGGAGCCAAAGAGTTACTCATGTGCTTCTGAAGGTAACTGAGATTCTTTTCTGAGGGCTTTTTTTTTAGAAGCCAAAGAGGTTTCATGATCTAATGGGACTTTGCAAAATCGGTTCATGTTATCAACTGTCTTCACCCTCTAGCCCAGTAACCCTGTAGCTTCTTGAAATATGTTTTCACCATTTGGGGTTTAAATGTTGCCTTACACTCCATTGCTGCAATATAGGTTTGACTGTTCAACCTTTTGGTGCCCCCAATATCTAGTTAACGAAGCCCTAGACTGAGCTACAGATAAATACTGAGGTCTTCATAAACCTGCACCCAAGGAAATATTAGAAGCTGCCTGAACCAGCTGATTAGGGACATACTTGGAGGTTCAGCACACCCATAAAGAACCTTTCATGAAAACAAAGAAACTTTAATGGAAACGTTTGGGAAGCCCGAAATATACTTTAATCAACTGTAGCAATTTGTGAGGGGATAAAAGGAAGTGAAAGTCTGGGTCATACCACCTCAGATTCCAATAAATAAACAAAAAATAAACATAAAAATAAACAAAAAACTTGACACATCAGTTCAAAAAAGCAGAAGAGAAGATATTTTTACTTTAAATCAGTTCAATGCTAATGTCTTTCACATAGAGGAGCATGCTTAGGTCAGGATTGCTAAATCACATTAAGGATTAAAAGCAGCCTGTAATTCTAGAATGAACAATGCTAGCGATCAGTTTAACATGTGTGGAATACATAAATCAGAAATATTTTATTTTTGTGTCAGAGAAAATGTGCAGGAAGATTAGTTTCTCTCATGGAGCAATTTTGAAATGAGAAGTGAAATGGCAAACTATTTCTCGTTTGATTTCTTTTCTTTTCATATATGAACATTAATGAAGAGCAGGTAGAAAACAGTACATGTTTCAAAATCATCTTACCATGTCATCTGGCACAGTAGGTTTGTTCTTTGTTGATTTACTTTTTGAATGGGTCAATACCAAATATCATAAAAGTGGCAAGTTGAAAAAAGAAGAGAAACTTTGTTAAGGCTCTTTGCAATCCATAACGCAGAAGTTCTTTGCTTTGTAGCTTCATTTCAAGACAAACATAAATATTTTTATGACAGTGCAATTACTCACCGCAAAGTCTTAAACTTTCTATTTCTACCACAAGTTATTACATTTCCTACAAAAACTGTGGAGTGAAATCCTAGGGTTGAAGTTCTGCAGGAAAGCACTGCAGCTGATCACAGTGATGCCTTCTGGCCACAAACTTCCAAAGTCTTGAAAAGTTTCAACTTGATAAATACAATCTAGGATATTTGCACTCATTTCTCTAACCCTGCCTTTTTGCAAATGGCAAATTTATTTATGTGTAAGGAAGGTGCTAGGTTAGATTAGGGGCCATTTTCTGATTGCAGTGTTTTTGTCTGCTATAATGTACTTCTACATTAAGCCCAGATGTTATGTAGCAGATTTAATATAAATAAAATACATGTGTTTCAGCTTGTCCAGTATTGGATTCTCTAAGCTCTGTGCAGATGCCTTGGCATAAAGAGCAAAATCTTTTTTGTGAAATGTGCTCACAACGGATGGGATTTTCAGAGGATAAAATTATGTTGAGCTTTATTCTGGTGACTCTGAAGTCCATCAGAGACTCCCATCAGCTTCAGTGAAAGCAGTATAATTAGGTCAACAGAGAGGGTTTCTGATGGACTGGTCTTAAAGCAGTAGCTGTTTTCTGTAGCAGGTTTAACCTTTCTGCCTTTGGTCAGAACTGGTTGTTATACTCTGAGTTGCCTGTCAACAGCCTAAAAGCTGCTTATTTTGTGGGATCTTCTGTGATACTTAAAAACAGAAAGTGCTATGCCAACTGCGTTGCTTTACTTATGTCGTGTTTTAAAAAGAACCTGTGGAATAATGGCTAATACCCACGTGAATAGATCTTTTCCTTAAGCTATTGCCCAAATATCTGGTTTGTTACACTCTGCATTCATCTTGGAGCCTGCATGGTCCTGTTGTAATGTGTCTAAACCCCTTGGAAGTGTATGAAAACAGGAACAAAAGCAATATTTCTTTGTGCTGTCTTTAACCCCAGTCAGTGGAGGGCATAGGTGCTAAAGTGCTGCTCGGTTGATATGTATACTGAATTTCCTATGAAGGAGTATGGGTCAAAAATTAAGCCTGTGCTGGAATTCAAATATCATGAAGTTGTAGTGTGAACATCACTCCTGAATAGCAGGAGTGCTATTCTCCCATTTAACAGAATCAGACTACAGTATTCATTCTTCATTCCCCCCCAAAAAAGCAAAAGTACATATACTACCATTCATCCTCATCAATAATGATCTCAAAATCAAGGCTATATCAATATGTTTAAAGTTTCGATGTAGTTTTTTTTTCATCTTTGTTGTCAGTGTCCATAAACTGAAAGGTATCAAAACTGTTCCTGAGTATTTATGTTAGGTTCCCTCCACACAAGTAGGGTAGCTCCTTTCACTCCCTTGGTAGAGGTTAGTGTTTTGAAAGCTGAAGGCTATTATGAGTTCTGGTGATACACGACTGGCTTGTGTGATATCTGCTTGTACAATGCAAGGCTATGGAGTGAGTCAACTACATCTTGCCCAGAATGTTTTTCTAGCACAGATTATGGAGGTCAAACCAGTTTCGAGTTAAAAAAAGGCGGCTAACCTACTTAATAGACCTTACACACCTTTAAAGTTGCTCTCAATTCAGATTCTAACAATATGAAACCTTAACAAATATTGTGTAGAAACCATCTGAGGGGTTGAAATGCATCAAGTTCTAGAGGCACAACTTGGAAATACTCACTGCCCTTGTTTTACAATTCTGAAATGTTTAAATGTCTTTGAAAGGGACTATTTTAAATTTCTTCTTGCTTCTCAAGCTTTCCTAAAAATTGATGAGTCAGAAGACTAATTTTGGAGAGTCTGAAAAGGTAGTCGTAAGAGCTGGAAGAATGGCCATGAATGGAAATTATTATTGGGTTTTAAGTAATTATTAGTTACAATTTTGATTAGAGCATATGCCTCTCTAGTTGCAGTTACAAAATAGGCTGCATTGAAAGTCTCTTCCACGTCCAGGGGTGTGCAAGTGAAATATACATTCTGTTTGGTAGTCTCTATTCTAACCTTAGCATTTAAGACATCTCTTCATGAAAAAACAGTGTTTTACCCTAGAATACCTCTTAAAACCCATGGTGCTTCATAAAAACCTAGCAGTTCAGGAGCTATAATACAAATTTTTGAGGTTGATGGGTCTCAATGTTCTCTGTTTCTGCCAGCAAGAATTTCTCCCTGTCCATGGTCTGTGAGCTGCTGACTGTCTAAATATTCATGGCAAACATCTTAGTTAATACTCTAGTGCTATTTTGTTTCCTGTTTAAGATACCAACCCTCTGAAATGATTCTCAGGGTTTATGCCGGGTTTGATTTCAGGTTTCAAGTAACAGGGACTCAGCTATTTGAATGAATACAAATTGTCCTGGGTAAAATAAAGCAAAAATCTTTTTTTTCTACCCTCACACAGTCTTTGTTTATTTACTTTTACATAGACCCCTATTTTGTTTATGCTAATACAAAATCAAATTGTTGCAGGGCAGACAACTTGCTGCCCCATTCTTGTGCTGCAGAACTCCTGGCAGTGGCACTTGCAAGCGCAGGTTTCCCATTTTAACAGAGGATGGGCAGTCAACTGCATTGTACAGTATGTTCTTTACTTTGCTGACTCCACTTGAACAGGGCAGAGACTCTTTCCTTCTGCCACTTCCCTTCACTCCCGCAAATCTGTGCTTGTCTGTTGTTGATACAAACTTATGCATGCTATGCCATAATGTCACACATGTAAGAAAGCATTGGAAATGCCAGCACAGCATAATTGTCTCCTGTTGCTGTTAATTATGCTACTCATCTATTTTATCAGTGTTGCAGATAGCTATTCAAAGTGCAAATCAGAGAAGAGGGTGTTTTGGTACTGTTTAAATTGTCTGGGTTCGTATGGTTCCAGTGTGCTTTGCAACGTCCTTCAGGGACTGAGGCTGGGACACTAGTTATGGTATCATGCCCACCTTGGAGACACTGGCTCTACCTTCTGGGAGCTCAGCTTGAGCATCCAACACCAAAGCACTGTGAGGCACACTTGCTATTAGACACATCCAATTCCCACCACTTCAGTATGAGGTGAAGCACTTGGGTGAACAAGGAAGGAATATTCAGATTTTAGGTGGGGTTATGGACTTTGTTGAAGCAGGTTGTTACTTTCTATGGACATCGTTCAGTTTGAGCCTGAGCAATCCTTGCAGGAAGATTCAAAAGGAACAGCAAATGAAGAATGCTTTAAAAAATCAGACCTTTCCCAGAAAACAGCAAAAAAAGAGCTGGCATTTCTGAAAACTTCTGTATTTAATGTATAAAACAGAAACTGGGAAAAAAGGAATCTAGCAAACTCCACTCCTAATGTATCAATGCGGTATCTCTGGTTTCGGCCAGGCACAAATAACCAAGAGAGGATACAAGTTTCCTTGAAGCTGACCTAGGGGAGCAAGCAATTTATCACCATATTCAGGAAAAGTGGATTTGAGTGAGCTTCCATGAGCTGAGTCATGCTTTGGACTTTACTCAGGGCCTGCTGAGTTCAGGGGAAGAGTCACTGATTTTCACCAGGTGAGATTATACTCCTTTTAATGTTAATGGGAATTTTGTCTGGATGTAACTGGGAGGGGGTTCAGACATGGGCTTATCATCTAGGGAAAAATTCCCATATGCACATATACATCATATTATAAATGCAATAAAAATATTAGCAGTTTAATTTCAGTATATATTTCCCAGCTCTCAAACAATGGTCTCATAATAAAAAGTCTTAATAAGAGACACGTTTTTGTAAATATATAAATAACATGCTTGAGTTATTTTTCAGTCATAAGATTTGCCCTTTCTAGTACCCCAACTTTCCAAGAATGTTTCTCAATTAATTGAAAAGAAGGGTGGGGTACAGCCCAAAAAGCCTTTTTTTCCACCATATCCCAGTGCTTTCCTCCATTTCAGGGGTAATCATGAGTCCCAGATGTTGAGTTGTACTGGACATGTTTCCACAACAACATCTGGCTGCCTGGCAGAGCCTCCCAACCTGTTGCACTGACAGCTGTTAAGTCCCTTGGAGTTGCTTCACGCTCCAGTAGCAGTGTGGCTTTGCTATTCTTGATTTTTCTGAACCACCATCCTCACAGGGATGCTGTTTGCTTTGATCCTTATAGTTTAGCTCTTGGTCATTTTCTGGTTGGCTGTAGAAGTATAAATCTCTTGCTGGGATTCTTGGGCAGCAATTGTAATGCAAGAAACCTGCCAGCAGTCAATAAGTCTGTGCTGTAGTGCTCTCCTTGTTAGGGACTCGTGTGTCAGCCCTACTGATGGTATCTTTAAACACTAGGGCCTACTTCCTTTCCTGAATATTCAGATTGTCTGGATAAAGGCACAACTCCTTACCCCAGCCCTGGGTAGGCACAGAAGCACGGTCTCTTCATTGGGATGCTGGGAAGTAGAGGTCAGCCTGAAACAGGGCCTGTTTAAGGAACACAGCTAGGAGCATTGACAGCAGCAAAGGAAGGGAGGGAAGTAAGGCAGCAGCTTTCTTCAAAAATACACACACGTTTGTATATATATCTTTATATCTGTGTGTGCATGAATTGCTATCATTGAACTGTATGAACTTCTCCAGCCTCCTGAAGGCTTTGGGTCAGCTGAGCAAAAAAAGAAAGTAGAATTGGCAGAAGTTTTTCACTTCAAACCTTAACTGGATTTTTTTATCTTTGAAAGCTTCAGAGGTGCGTTTGCAGTTTCTCTTTCCTCACCACCTTCTATCTGCAATAAGCTGTAATGAGAGGGGAATATTACAAGAAACAGGAGCAGTTCTGGGTATAGAAGAAAGGGTTAAGAGAGCTGAGGTCTGAGAGGGAAGGTATGAAGGAGCTGGAAGCAGAGCAGTGTGGAGAAGGGCCAACAGAGTTTTCCAGTAGGAGAAAAATCTTGTAATTTTTGCCAGTAATGACTGACGTGTCTTGTACTGTGTTTGAGAATAGAGGCACATAGCAGGCAGCAGATAGGACATGCTCTACCCTTGCAGTACTGCTGTGACCAAGCAGTTAAAACAAGAAAAACAAACTTTCTTCTTCAACCGTTCAGCTGCCTCTGAACCCTGTTATGAGCCCTGTGCACAGCAGCCTTGTTGAAACCTTGCCCTGACACAAGTTTCTACTCTGGCTCCAGTCCTCCAAAACACAAAGTCTGCTTAATTTTATTTGAAAAGTTTCTCAATTTCTACCAATTTCTTATGCAAACAATGATTCCCAATAAAGTTTTGAAACTTCTTATTAAACACATCCTTCTAAAAGTATTCTGGTCATGTCCCTTGCCTATGATAGAAAAAGGCTATGTCTGTATGAAAAATAGCAGTCTGACTGGGAACATACTTGAGTCAACCCACATGCTGGTATTAATTGGCACAACTCCGTTGAACTGGCTTAGCTTCTTCTAGGAAAATGCAACCTAGAACTTTGCTCCTCAACATTGCTCCTAGAATCAAAGATTTATAGCAGTTCTCCAAGGATATCAGCAAAATGGTGCAGTGTTTCAAAGTCTTGCTTGATAGAACATGAGATACCCACATTTTCTGCAGGAGTCAAGAAACCTGAAGGTCATGTTCTTCCGGAAATTTGGAAGAAGGCATTCACTGCCTTTACTTCTATAGCTATGTAGCACATAAACATCCACACGTGCACATATGTCAGATGGGGAATGTTGCTGGAGAAATCTGAATCTGTGAATATTACAGTGAATTGAATGTAACTTTCACAAGTGATGTCACCCCAGTCTTTAGTCTACTTAGTGTTGCTAGACTTGAATTTATGCCCAGTCTTGGCAGGTCAGTGCCTGATCCAACTAACCCTATCTTTATGTTGGCAATTGTTACATTGATAAAATTATGGCTGTGAATTTTTCCAAACTTCTGCATGTTGAGAAATCCTGAATAGAGCATGATATGACTTGATCTTAGATCATAACCATTGCTCCTGGAGGAGGCAGAAATGTTTCTGAATTACAACTATTTTGTGAGCACTTGCAGACAAAGAACTTCATAATCGGAGGTGATCTTTTGTTGCCTCCAACACTGAAGTAAATAGTTCCACAACAATTACATGACTGGTTTTCTAGTTGAGGAAGAATAAAGCTATAACTGTGTTTTTGATAGACACGATATTGCTTCATCCTATACAAACAAGCTGTATAGCAAGCAATGTTGTATTCAGAGTAAATAGTCATTATAACTGAGAGCAGGAAAAAAGTTGAACGTGGAAAAGTTCATTATATTGCAAATGTCTTATATTTACAGCACTGTTCTATTTAATAATAAGAACAGTTTGTATCACAGCAGGAGGGAATATATAAATGCTCTAAATTATGGTAAAATATGCAAGTGAATTGGTTCTTTCAAGTGCAAGCAATTCTAGAGCTGGTCAGAAAATGAGGAAAAATACTTTTTTTTGCGGAATTTGATTTATTTTTTCAATTTGCTGGATTATCACAAGTGTTGTTTGTCTTATTGTATTATTTGTTCTGATAAAAAAAATGCTAGGAAAGAAATCCAGCCTCAAAACCAATTATTTATGTAAGTCAAAAGAAAAAAAGTGGAGGTATGTTTATGGCACGTATTTTCTTTCCGTGAAAAATAAATCCAGCTGAATATTAATTAAAATAGCCTGATTATTAAAATGCTCTAATTATTACCACAGACACTGGCCTCGGTTCAGGAAAGTGTTTAAATACATACTGGCTTATTTTTTTCAGTCTCAGGGACTTTCCTAGGTTCCGGTGTGTGTGCAGAAGCATTCTTCCCAATTTCAGGTTCTCTCCTTGAATTAGCGTTGGAAAACTCTTGTCTCCACATGCAAAGAAACACAAGATTTGTAATGCAGGTTCAGTTACAATACACAATTCCTGTATTCTGATTCTGCAGCTCCTCACTCACAGAATATAAGACTGAGATATTTCCCTATTATGCAAAGTTGCACGTTTAACTCACTGTTGTTTTAACCCCCCTGGAAGCTTGAGACTGAAGTCTGTTTCCTTGCTGCTGCAGAAGCTTTTCTTTTCTATTGTGTGTGTGTTCTGGGTTGTTATTGTAGGGTTGTGATCTCGGGCTGTTTGGCTAGCTGTGTTTCTTTTTTAGTTTTAGTCAGCGAAGCATTTGATCTGAAACAAAGTGCGCTATATGTGAACTGAATTTTAAAAAGCACAAATTTGGTGCCTGATACCACTATATCCATAATTTCTGGATACTTTTTTTTTTTTACCCACTATGTCCATAATTTCTGAGTAAATTTTTGGACATAAAGACACATTCGGTCAATTTGCTGGCTGGTGGGATTGCTTTGGTCCTCACTCAGCCCAAAGTAACGGCTGGAAATATATTTCTCGTGGGAGTATGAAGATCAAAAATGAAACCTTGCCGTGCCCTCTGCATCAGGTTGCTGCGCACAAACTGAAACCCTCGCGAGTGTGGATACACTCGGCTCACTAATTGCTGCGTAAATACACAGGGAATGAAAAAGGATGCGCCAGGCTCCGTGCACACAGCAGCCTGAGACAGCCCTGCCAGAGCGCTGAGCCAGGTGGCAGGTTTGGGGCTGGTTTGTCCCACACAGCCCCTCACCCTCGCCGGGCTGATGGGCCGCGGGGTTTGGGGAGGTCTCGGCTGACCCCTGGCGGCTGCCGAGCTCCCCCTGCCCCATCTCCCCTCTGCTCGGCATCAGCGTCTGGGAGCGACTTCCACTTCCCCGCTCCGTTACCTTCAGCGCTTCGAGATTTTCAGCTCCCTCTTCACAGAAAGCGACTTAAAATCCTTGCGCAGCTTTTCGTTGTCCTGATGGAACGATTTTATTTTTAATGCTAA
>NW_008678517.1:197353-201142 GCF_000695815.1 Acanthisitta chloris
AATATTTGGCATTTAAAAGAAATTTGAAAGACAGTAGTGTCACCAAACTGTAGCAGAGAAAGTAGCAGTGTAATGACACGTTTGCTTTTAAAAATTCCTGTTTCATAAACTCTACCATCACCTGAAACATTCTTTCAGGTTTGCTTTGAAAAAAATACAGCAAAAATGTGTATTTCTTGCTTTTCAGCACACCTAAACTTTTTGACTCTCCAAAACAAAAGCTTTTCAGATTTTCAACAGGTATTGGGTTTGGTTGTTATAAGAACACAAAAGAAACTGACAGTGTAAATTTGTCAAAAAAATTATTTGTGAGAAGTCAAAATCACTGCAAGTTCCTTGAATGAGACAGATATTTGGTGCCCAGAAAAAGAGGCAGAGCAACTGTTAAAGTGAGGAAGAAGAAATAAAGAAGAGAGGAAATGTAGAAAGAAGTGAGAGGACTAATATACCTTGATGCCAAGATTTGTTCTATGGATTTATGCTGAGCAATCCTAAAGAAAGGATCTTATTCTGTCTTTCAGGGTTTTGGTTGGGGGGTTGGAGTTTTTCTTTGGGGGGGAGGCAGTTCTTTTTTCTTTTCTAAGTCAGGAATGAATGGAATTACCCTGGGTGTTATATAGTTGATATTACACAAGTGCTTCCAGATCCAGTGTTGCTTTGGTGCACAGGACCTGAACACATCTTATGTGTCTATAAACCTTGGTTTCAGTCTCACATACACTATTTTCAGTGGATTTGCCATATGGCTTACATGATGTGTGTATAAAAATGAAATTAGGTATTTTGCTTGGTTTTTATATTGGTCTATTTATATTAATACAGAAAATCTGTAGAACTAAACTGAAGGCAGTGGATTAATGGTGGACTTGCATTGGTGAGCACTACAGCAGCATGTTATATGTCCTGCAAAATGCATATCCTCATTCTTTTTTAAAAAAGTTTCTATTCGGGATTGCCAGATACATACAGTTCACGTAAGGAAGCCTTCATCATCTGAATTAGCAGCACCAATTTGTTATGTCGCAATCTTCTATTTTTGAAGGGACTTGCTAAAAAGGAAATCCCACAATCTTGTTACAAATATAAAGATAAGTAACATTCCTACAGGATTCATGATCAAAGAGATCAGTGCAGTTGTATTCTGACATTCTTATTTCTCCTTTCAATGTATTCCAAGCTCTTTTCCTCTTTTTTTTTTTGAGTTTGAAAGTGTTGTATATTTTTATGAGACCTTCCTGACCAATTCCCACTAAATCAGAAGGGCAAAGTGAACATATCTGGCAAAGCTACAGCCTTCTCCTAGTGGGCCATTTGCAAAATCTTGGCATTTTTCATATGAAACTTCTAAATATGTTACAACTGCAGTACCAAAGTTACCCGATTTCCACACTGTTTCCATACTGCCACAGTTGCCCCTCTGACATAGAAGTCATTACAGCAAAGCAGTGATGGGGTGAAGACTGATCCAGAACCATGCTTTCCCAGCCCATGTAAGCCCAAGTTAGGTTTACCACCCCTTTGCTGATGCCCCTGAAAAGCTTAAAGTGCTTGGCACATGTTCCTGTACGGAGTGCTACCTGCTTCTTGCACGTTCTCCCATTCCCTAGCCAAGGTACTCTATGCTTTGTCTACACCCTGAAAGTACCACTGCCAGTTACAGAGGTGTAGTTGACTCGAGAGTGAGGCTACCCACCTTTGAAAGGAGGAGAAACTGGACTGTGTATATGTAGGTGTAAAACTATCCAAGAAAAGCAGCCAAAGCACCAATCAGAGATTAGGGGTTTTGAGGCAGCTGTTTTGCTTTTTCAGTCATTCTTTGTGCCCTCTCACCAGTTCTCTTCATTCCAAGTGCTTCTGTAGTAATGAACTCACCAGCCACACTACCTGAATGCAATCCATTATTTGGCCCCAAACTATTTAATTACTAAATTATGAAATCTTGTTTATTGGCAGTTGTACCTTCATTTTTTTAAAAACTGTTTGCTTAAGAGATAGAGGCAGACTGTCCCTGCAAGTTATGGAGATTCACTGTCTTCCCATTATTATTGATACTGAATAAGGAGGAAACTCAGACTCTTTGGGTTCACCTCTGCCACGTCCCCCAGCTGATGGCTTCCAGCTTGGTTCCTGTAAAGTGGGTAGGCTCTTATCTCAGATTTCACCTAGGGAACACCACGCTCACATTGCATATATATAAAGGATATCTTTGGGCACTGAAATTTTAGTTTTATGTGATCTGCCTGTCCTTCGAGTTTTGAAGAATTATGATCTTTGATTTCTATTGTTATGAATTGATTTTACTTTATAAGGTAAGCTAAAATCCATGAGTCATGCCTTTCATTAGGCTGTAGGCTGTAAACACCATGTATTTCATACCTAATGCAGACCAGGCTCTTTACCTTAAGCAAGTCCAAAGGTGCATTAGCAGTATAGTTGAGTGGTAGAGGATGTGGCTGTACGTAAGTTGATTTTGAGATCCTTCCTGGGTTTTATCTGACAAAGACGTGAAGTAACAGAACCAGAGATGACACAATTCTCTCTGCTCTTTGTTTTAATCAAGTCTTCAAACCAAGTCTTCAAATAGTTCAACTGTTTTTTCTTGTTCGCTCTTGTAAGCAGCAAAAGTGTTTTGGATCTTTAAAAAAAATCCAATTCAGTCATTATTAGGTGAGAATCTCTGTGGTAGAGTATGAAGAAGGTCAGCCTTGGCTGGCTGAAGTGATTCCCTCCTGACCTTAAAAAGAGCGAGAAGTTGTGTGCTCCTAGGGATCCCTGAAGGTGTGTTGATTAATAAAGCTAATGGAATTTTTAATAGAAGATACAATCACTGTATCCAAATCCATCACTATTTTAAAATATGAAATAGATACTTATAAAGCTAGAAAGTGTTTCATTGGTAGCCATGGCAATTTACAAGTGTTAAATTAGCCACAGTGGAGCTGCCTAGTTCCCTGATGCAACAGAAATATTTCGAGACTTACCATGAAAAAATTAATAAAGCCTTGCAATATAAAGAGTATAAAGTTCAAACAAGAATGGAGAGTACAAAGTTGTATCTGTATTTCTATGACATTTCATAAAATGGGAATTTATATTGCATAATACAACCTGTTGCTTCAACTGAAACAAGGAACTTAGTTTGATATTTTCATTAAATGCAAAGTATTTGTAGATACTGGTGGCAATTAGGTGTTGCAAATGCAGTCATCAGTTTGAAACCGAGCATATAAAATGGTATTTTAATAAAAAATACAGTCACCTTGGTACCTGAATCTACCCTTATTGTATTGTATGGCAGACACTCTATCCATTAGACTGCAGTCACAGCTTAACAAGAAGGGAAATTTCAAGGCACAGAATTAGCTACAGGAAAGTTCTCCCATTATTGAATGAATCCAATAAAGAAACAGCAAAATTTACAAGGAAAAATTTAATAAAATATTGACTATAAAGGCTACAACATTCTATGTCTGCTCCATAGCTTATGTCTAAAACTGTGCATGTTCAAAAATCCATGCAAATTGGACTTAATTTATTTTGCTTCTTTTTCCTTCTTCAGGAATATAAAGAGAGCACATTAATTTTCCTTTATTTTATCTATAAATGGTTTCCTATATAGGAGCTTATTAAAAAGGAGGCAGAGTTAGGCTGTCCAGGATGTTAGAGTGATTATGTCTTGGCAGCACCAGAAGAGGCTGAGTCCAAGGGCCTGACTGTTTGTTAGTGTCTTGCCAACACCATGGATTCCCTAATCAGCTAAGATACGTATGGACAGTGACAAGTGGACTC
>NW_008678517.1:201167-225733 GCF_000695815.1 Acanthisitta chloris
CTGACAGCTTTTGGTATATTAATACTAATCTTTGGCTTTGTAGAAGGCAATTGGAATTGCCATACCCAACTCTGCCAAGGATCCCCAAGTTTCTCTGTAAAGTTTCCATATAAAAAACCAGTTACTTTCACTGCAAATATTTCTATTGTGAGAAAAGAGAGGATAAAAGAGGGTGTTTCTAAGGGAGGCTGTGCCTTTTTCCCTTCCTTTTTCCCAGGAAGATCTTGCAAGGTGTAGGGGACACAAATAGCTTACCTCCAGATGGTTTTTAAAAACATAAAGGTCCAATCCACAGACACAAAAATTAAATTAATTTCAAGTCACATGTCTTGGACTCATAATTTAGCCAGGTGTAGTTTTCCAGTTGGTATGGTATTGGTTTTCCTATTGCATTGCATGGCTGTTTATCAGTGTGACTTGGTCTGGAACCGGTTGTGGAGAATCAAATTTGCTAGCTCCTGTCTGTGCACAGAAGTACTCTGCAGTGTGCATCTGTGGTGGAGTCTCATCCTCTGGCACTCTTAGCAGGGAATACATCAGCACACAATAACCTGTTGATTACACTCTTGTAGACATTTAAACCCCAAATGCCTATAAACGGCAAATATGTATACACCTCTTGAGCCTCTGAGAGAATACATGTAAAGACCAACGGATCCATCCAAATTGTCCCAGAGAGGTCTGGACCATGTTTATATTGAAGTTTCACCTTAGGTTAGAGGTTTGCTTATGATCACACAGTTTTCTGGAGGACTGGCATATCGGGCAACCTACGCCTAGTTCATACTGTCATAGGAAGAAATTTGGAACTTGAGACAGATAATGTGTTAAGTGTCTTCCATAGGCCCAGGCTTCAATGTGTTCTTCCAGAAAAAAAACCAGCTTGGAAGTCAAAGAAAATTTTTGGCCCAAAGGATACACTCTGTATGAAGTGTTTTGCACAGTTATGCTTCTGCAATAGTTTATAGATGAATGGGGGAACAATGACAGGGGGAAAGTATATTGCTTAAGTGTGTAATGGTCCAACTGCTTCTGAACCTTATCTGCTGTTTCCCTGCATCCTTGTTATCCAACAACCCATGGTGGTCCACAGTGAGTTAGCCTGCCTGTATCCTCAGCCACTAGACAAAGTGACTTTTATTTACTTTAAAACCTGTGGTGTTGGTGTGCCAGCATTGTCAGTGACTCAGGCAGTGATTAAACACAGAAGTATTTATTACATAAAGATATTTGTTTTGATTCCATCACTGTCACCTCATTAGGCACCAGGAAAGTTAGGTTATACATTGAATCAGTTTTGTACTTGGTTTTGTTTACTTTTCATAAATTAACATGGTAATTCACTGTAATAAAATTCTTCGTTTACACAAAGATATCAAAAGGCATCGTCCATTATTCTCCTTAATGTTACAGCTTTAGAATGTGCCGCAAAAAGCTCTGTTTATATTGCAGCTGGATGGAGCACTTACCACAGAGCGTCACATCCCAGATATGCTCTGCTGCTCTGCAGCAGAGAAATGCCAAATAATGAAGGGGGAAAAAAAAGAATCCCACACAACCCTCACCCTCCAAAATCCACCTCCTCTATTAAAATGTCTCTCATCTTACTGAATTACTTATCCTGAACTCTGTCGCTTTCCATTTACATTCCTATTTCTTGGCTGAGCAGGTAGCTGTGAGGTACATTACACTCCTACAGACATGAGAAGGCTGAGTCCTACTAGCTGAAGAAGTCACAAGGGCTGTCCACAGTCATTAGAGCAAGAACCATATGCAGTGAAGGCAGCACAGAATTTGGACAGACTGTGAGCTGTTATCATTGCAAACAAATGATCCTTTACCATAGAAGGCCTGAAATGCCCTTCAGTCCCACTGTGCTTTAGCAGATTTTGGATTCTGGGTGCCTTTTCCTAAAGGTCCAAAGTGCTTTTGTTTCCTGAAGAGAAAATGGTTTGTACTGCCTCTAATTTCTGATGCTGCTTGGTATTTGCAAACGTGTTATTTCTGCTGTGTAGCTGGTACTGGAATTGAAGGCTATAGAAGAAATTATCTAGATTATTCACTTCCCACATGTGGAAGTGAGGTATTGAGAACAAAACAAAGCCTAGCTTAAGCTTCTGTTCTTTTCTCTCTCTTTCCTCTTTTAGGACTGTTTATATTTGCATGACCTGCAGGGGAACTGGAAGTGCACTAGCTGATCTAGCAAGGCACAAAGGCTCCACAAATATATGTGCTTTATTTGTGCCTCCTCTGAACTGTTTTGGGGAAAAAAGAAAAGCTGTCAGAGAAAGGAAAGGATCTGATGGGTTAAAAATTCACTATTGTGCTTTACATCAGATAACATTCTGGCCTATATTTGCAGCAGTCTCAGCTGATTTCATTGAATGGAGAACACACGGCGGATGAGATCCGGCCATGCTTTGCCATAGCATACAACAAAAGCATCCACAAGAAGAGATTTTCTTCTGTACAGTGAGCCCATGATGACTTTTAAAAAGCTATTTCTTACTGGGTATTAAAAAGGGCTTTCAACATTGACACTTAAAAATACAGGAGGCACATTTTGAAAGACCATTTTTATGAGCAGTTCAGAAAAAATTTTAAGAAGTTTTATGAGCAGTTATGCAACATACTTGCAGGAATATGTTAAAAAATCCTGCAGTTTAATTTTTGGGATTAATGAATAAACATTATGGCATTTAGGAATAGGTTGATAACTAAACCTTACATCTAAAATATACAAAAATTTATCTTTGATGGATGACATGACAACAAAGAGAAATTTTCATTAACTTTAGTATTATCAGACATTCAAGATAAGGGACAATAAAATTACTGTGTTCTGGAAATCAACAACTTAGAGTTATCACACCATTTCCAATATGGTTTGTGGAGCACTGTATCTACAATTACTTGCTGGTGTTCTTCTCCTGATACACAGTATTGCAGTGGCTGTAAGGCAGCATGGTTCTAACCATTATGGTAGATAGAGGTGGGTACAGTAGATGCAGTGAACTGACCTACTCCTGCAGGGGAGGTTATCATTGCAACTGCTACAGTCCTGGTCAAAGTACAAACGTGATAGAACTGCAAAGGAGATTGTAGTTGTCACAAACAGATCCAAGATCTTCAGCCAAGTTAGGAAAAACATGGAGAAAGAAGTATTGGTAAATTAGGGAGCAACCATACCCAGCGAAAGCTCTCAGCACAGGAAAGGGGTTAGTGGTTTGGCAATTTCTCCTTGTGGAAAAAGCCTTCCTATTCCCCAGGTGGTGTCCCCAGGCTGGCCAGAAGCACATTAGCAGGTGGCTGAGGTTGTCCTTCTCCACTCTTGCAGTCCCTCACCTCTCTCCCACTTCCTGAGAGACTCCTCTTGCCATGACAGTTCCTTGTTGGACTTGATCCCAAATCCACACAGTTTATGGAAAGATTCCTACTAAGGTCAACTGCTCTGGTTTGAGTCACTGCATGGAGGAACTCTTGAGTTTCAGGAGTTCAGAGTGGGGTCCCGAGCCTCCATCATGTGCTGAGAGAGGCAAAGAGTTACAGGCATGGCAATGCCTATGAAGGGCCAGAGTTGCTTGAACTCATTCTCTACCTTCCCCCTCCTGCATTTTAGGGATTTTTATGGAAAACATATTTGTAATGTATTCAATTGCATCTATGCAGTGAAGAATTAGATTGGCATAAAGGTAAACAACGGGCAAATTGTTCATAACTCAAAATCTGCCCGATGTCTTTTTGTTCCAAAACTTCAGAAATTAGAGACTGCTCACCAGATGTTATAAAAGAAATTACTAATTTAACTGCTAAACTGCTAAAAGGCTCACTCTGGTAATATTTTCTTGCAGAAAATGTCTGTGTCTTGTTAAATGTTTATTGAATACTGTAATTATATTATATTTGCTGTTAAATGATATTGACATTTTTGAATAAAAAGGGGTTTTTTTTTGTGTGTGTGTTTGTTTTTTTTTAAATCCAGGCAGGATCTATAACATGAACATCTGGTTGCAACCTAATGTGTGGCATTGAAACAAAAAAAAAACCCTCCCCACCCTTAAAGAAAAAAGCCTTCTGCCAATGTTTTTCTCTGTGTATTATTTTTTCAAAGTAGCTCCGGCTTTTTGTAGCACCAGCTATGATTAAGTACCAGGACTTTCTCACTATCAGCAAATGTTTAAAGGCAAGTAACCAGCAAAGCTTCAGCAAACTGATGGCTGGTGAAATAAGGATATATTTAGCAATGAAACAGCTGTTTCTTGAGCAATAACCCAGCTGTTTGGCTTTGAGAATACCTGTTAGAGCTATTAATCATATTAAAAAGTAGAAAAAAAATTACTCTGGAAGGCATGAAATGGACATTTTAAAGGCCTCTTTTTTTTTTATTTTTGCAAAAAAGGTGGCTTTGTCATTATATGAAATGTAAGGAGGGAAGAATAGGTGAGGGGGGTTGGGAATATCTTAGAAGTACAGGAAGATGCACTTAATATACCTGCCAGCCTCCAGTCAAGTTTCTTATTGTCATTTAGTGGACTATGCTCTTGTAAAACTCTTCCAAAATGCTTTTGTATCATAGTGTTTTCCCTATCCATATCCTCTCCTAACTCTTTCTGTTGAATTACTGGGTTCAGATGTGATTTTGGCTAACTTCACCACTCAGCATACATTTAATTTTGGCTCTCTTTGGCCTTGGGACTTATCCATAACTCAAAGAATGTGACTTCTACTGGAGGCTAGAGTAAGGAATACGTATAAAATTCTACCATCTAACTGGAATGTTAAAGACAGACTTTCTTTCATAGGGTTTCCCTGTCACGCAGTAGATTTAATCACGAGAACCAGTCAATTACAGTATGCTTGCTCAGAACAGATGTGAGACACAACTCAAGTGCTTAAATTGTAACTTGTGCTATTCAAAAAGGTGTTTCTGGCTGGGAACATCTTCAAAAGCAAAAGTTTCCTTGTATGAAGATAGGACCCAATCCTGGCTGCTGTATATGCATAAAAAGTAATTCTAGTGGCTTCATTGTTATTCCAGGTGGTCCTACATTGCACAGCTGGAACCACTGCAAGAAAGACCTATGTATGTACAAAGCACGTGTTCTTTGGACAATGCATTAATTCACTAAAAAGTGGACAGATACATTTCTTTTGGCTAGGTTTTTGGATTTTTCTGACAGGGTATTTGAGATTTCTTTTGCTTTGTGCCTCTTTAAAGAATAAGTAAATAGAATAAAACTCACATATTTTAAACATCTAGCACCTGAGCTACCATTTTTGTCAATGGGAACTGAACATAGCAACATTTTTAAAGCAGAATGCAGTATTTTGACCTGTCAAAATGACATGTTTCATTTAGAGGAATCTGAATTGGAGAAGAAAGAGAATCTTGTTAAGTTATACTTTTTTGTTTATATCATCACTTTTTATAAAACCTTCTATATGAACAGAAATGTATCTGTCAACAATGAAAATAGCTCAGAATTCCATCAAAGAATTAATTCATGCATTGAAGGCTACACAGACTATCATAGTTAAATCTGCTCTCATTTATCGTGGTTTACATTTTTTGTATTAGAGTAATCTGCCTGTTGTTCTGCAGAATGACTTGAAGGTCTGGCATCCTTCCCTCCCAGACTCATGTGATACAGGATGAATGTGCACACTTTTGCCCTGGGGCTGGACATATTCCCTTGCCTCACTGGGTATAAATTTACCTTTCTCCTTGCAATCCTGTGACTTCTCCAGACTTGCAAAGGTTTTGAGAAGGAGGAAATTAATTAGGAGAGCACATCACGAACCCTTTTTTGTCCACCCCCAGCATTAACCTCCTAATAATGCCATGACATCTAGCAAATAAATCACTTCAGCAGCTATGCATATGATAAAAATATGGTTGGGGTCAGTAGCTGATTTGTCTTTCTGTGAGGTGTTTGCATGTATGTGGACAAATCAGCATTAATATTAAAATAACTTTATATATCAATGGAATCACTCCTAGTTTGCAAAAGGTATTTTTGTTTTCAGATCCTCCTTTTCCCCCAGAACAACACCATGACCTAGCTTGTGTGTGTATTTTCACTGCAAGGGTTTCTTACAACTCAAACTGAAGACAAAGCTTGCACTGCAGGCAACCAAATGCCCGCATTAATTTCAGGCATGTGGATGGATGGACTTTATGCCTGGTCCTTATGTTCAGGATGCCAAAGAATTGTGGTTCATTCTGTAGAGATTTATATACATACTGACATTATAAAACCTCATGTAAAGCCAACATAAGTGACCAAGGGAAAAGGGTTCCATAGAAAAGATAGCAGCCAGTGAGGACTGAAGCTTGTCTCCATTGCTCACTGTGCTGTTCCACATTCCCTTTCAGAGTTCTGTGGTTTCATCTGAGGCTGTGAGCCCCTGCAGCAGAGAAGTAAGTGGGACACATGAATTTTCCCAGCAGTTACTGAGGACCCTAGCAAGTTCACTGTGAGTCTCCTGCTGTCTTCTGGAAGGCCCATTAGCCTCAGAAATAGCAAAATTTGTCTCAAGGTATCACCAATAGCAACAGGGATGACATGTTGTCTGTTTGTTCATTTTTTTTCTCTCTTTTATAGGAAAATTAAATACCAGATATAATTTAACATTGTATACCATGTTTCTGCAGCTCTAAACAGGATACAGGAAGATAAATCACCCCTTTCTCTGCAGGTAGGTATCCAACAGCACTGATACTGCACAATGATTTTCCTGGGTTGATAGTGGAATGTAAAATGTGGTTTGTAAACTGAAGTTTTTGATGCTGAGGGCTCACCTGGAAGGTTTTGACAGACACTTAACATTGAATCACCTTCATTATAAAAATACTTTCTGAGATACTGCAAGCCTTCATGGTTTATTCATCAGGGAATTGAACTACCAAGTTCCTAGAGACTTTCATCTGATGCCTTTAGTCAGACAAGAGAGGTGTGAAGTGGCAGGCCTGAAGAACAACCATGCTGACTGGATGCTCAGCAGTGGTATGCCAATTGATAAGCGTGATGCTGACCACAACACATTGCTGCCTTAGGTTTCTATCCTCTGCATTTCATTGACTAATGGGAACACCATTGTCTGTGAAAGACTGAATTGGATTGAAACTGGCTTGGGAGTTATTGGGAAGAAGGAGGCCTGATCAGACAGATAGCTCATCCCAGAACTTTCACTTCTTTAGGATACCCCACTAAAAGTACTGTTCTAATTTCAAGGGCATGTGACAAACACACATGTTGGTATAATGTATACAATTCCATAATTTCCTGATGGATCTTTAGGCATATGGAAAGATCTTATGTCAATTATTTTAATATAAATTATATTATAACACTATCACATTATAACATTATAATTATTAAACAGTATAATAATGTGTTACAATTGTTTTTATATTTTTGAAAGTTATATATGTAGAACTATGCATACACACATGCACACACTATAGATGTGTGTATATATTTTATAGAAAGATAAACAGAAAAATCTTGCTCATGTTATCTACCTAAAAATGTTTAAAGAAAAAAAAGCTAGTTCCCTAAGTGTAATCCTTGAGAAAAAATCATTTTTTATTTCTGAGCATTTTCAACTCTCTGAAGCAAATGTAGATGTCCACTTTTTTGTGATGATGGTACGGTGTGAACTTTGAAAAGTTCTCAAGCATTTTTTAACATGCTGAATCACAGATGAGTAGCTATCCAATGAGCCAAAGGAGAATTAAGACATTTGCCAGGATATAAAACAAATCTGACAAACAGCCTGCTAGAGTTTCCAAAGGAAACTTCCCAAGGACTGTTCACTCTTTCTCAGACATTGTATGGAAATCCACAGGCATGTACTGTCATTTTGATGTGGCTGTTTGCTCCTCATGGGTTGTGACTCAGAACCAGAGGGGAGTGTCTGTTCTCATCCCCCCACATGAAGCTGGATACTCTTCAATTGTCTGCCTACATGCTAGTTTATCAAGAGACAAACGTTAAAAACTGTTAAAAGCTATTGACATAACATAATCAATATTTTCATCATTTGTAAAATGTCATCTTTTCTGACGGTAGGCATTCCAGAAAATTAGCCCTATATTAATCCATGAGAAAATTTTGAAATAGTTCATTTCTCTGTAGTTTTAGCCTTTTTTTGTCCACCTATTTCCAGGCTGATCACAGCTGGCATGTCATTTTGCAGAACTTTATATATTTGTGCATTGATTTCCAATGCACAGCATTTGCTATTGCCCTCTTTTACATTCATTGTTGCTAGCCTATTGAAAGCACTGTTTCTAATGCTTGACTGGATTAGTGTCCTTGTGAAATACCAGTGATCACATGTCTGTTAATTACACTAGAATGGGAACAGAATAGTCTCCAAAGTAGCATTTATTGAATCTCTGCCTCCTTTTCCAAGTTCTAACAAAATTTCATTCCTATTTATTTATTTACTTTTACAGATCTAGGTGACCCAAAGCTTTGTTTTATATACAGTTACTAAGTGCAGCTGAATCCAAGAGAAAATATACTAGAAAGTAGAAGGTGCCAACTGTTAGGAGCTTTTTTCACTCGGATAGTTTTTATTCAGATTTGTTTTTCTTTTCTTTAAGATTTCAAACATGCTTGCTTGAGCAATGCCATCTGCAGGCTTTATAAAGACAGTGATTTTGTTCTTTCAGGTCTCCTTTCTTCAAAGACTTAAATCCACCCTGAATGCTCTACTTTGTGTTTGGTCCCATTGATTTAAACAGAACTACCTACCAGTCACAGAGGAAAGCAGTGAGGTTGCAGTAAAAAGTCCATTTGCCATCCTTTGCCAATAAACTCATTACACAGATACAATGTGCCATAAAATGTGTATTGACCAGCAAGATGTCCATCTGCCTCCAAATCTCCTACTGCTGCTAAAAAAATCCTGTCAAAAGCAGCCTGTCATGCATGACACTCAGAAAAGAGAAAAAAAAAAAAGAGTCCTGTCCCCCTCAGTCACTGGGGACAGCAATGTACAAACTTCTTCAGAATCAGGAATCATAAATGGACACTTCTTGAACAATGCAGATGGCAAACAGGTTTTTTGCCTCTTCTCTCAGCAAACCTGTACAAGGAAGTCATTGACTGTAACCTTGTACTTCAGCTTGATGTTTAGCTCAATGCAACTAAGGATGTTTTATTCCTTTTACCTGAAAAGTGACTGCATGTTCTAAATCTGGTCTATTTTTTCAACAATTTTAGTTAGTCTAATAAAAGACAATACCTCTCCACATCTGGCCTTGGTTATACCCTTAGACCATCATAGCTACAACACTACTTATAAAATTAATGTGTCTTTAAAAACCTGGTCCTTTTTAAAAAAAATCTTATCAAGTGTAACTGAAATGTCAACATTTTTATAATCTATGAGTACCATGAGCAAAAGCAGGATGTAGAAATGCTGGTGGTCTGATCCCTAACTGATTTAAAAGGCAATAAAGACAGATTGTTTCTTTTGAGATGCTGCAGTCACTTTCTTCTCCTAATTCATAATCTCCACTCTGCTCTACTCAGTTATAATCTCATAGCACTGATAGTTCTACACGGGTCTAACACCTTGAAAAGATCTTTATGTCTTTGTATCTCCAAACCAGTTTTCTCTTAGTACGTACTTGTTCTCAGAACAATCTTTTTCATCGCATCATGCAAAGCAGAAAATTAAAGTCAATTCCTCTTCTTAGCACTCCTGGCCATTATGTTTGTGAGCTAGAAGGGACCTAGAAGGATCAAGGCATGCATGATATATTCTTAACTGTACTAACACTGTGGTGTTTTAAGGAGCAAATGATACACAATCCTTGAAGTCAATGGAAGGACCGTTGGAACTCCAAAGAAGGCCAAGCCATTTATCCATTTTCAGTTGTTTTGTAGGCACTGAGACAGATACAAGTTTTTGTCTGAAATTAATGCAGTATCCAAAATAAACATAAACCAGACATATCATCTGAAAATGTGTATGGAGACAACTCTTCCTGCTACCAAAGCGAGTTCTGGGAGAATGTCCTGCTAAAAGTCCACATGTATGACCTTTGGAGTAGCGATTGGTCTCTCCAGCACCGTAGCATTTGCTGGGAAGGCAAAAGCAATTCCAGGTTTTTTGCCCCTGATGGAAGTAATAAGATATTGGTAGAGATTTAGGATGTTTCTTTGAGCAACTGGTTTCCACAAGAGCTGGAAGAAAATATATATTTTTGAGGCATTGAAATCAGGTCAGTGTAGAAACCAATTTACTGAAACTGTCCCTGGTTTGGATTCAGCAGGTGTAAACCAAACCTACAGGAGTCAATGGGATAACTCTGTCTTGGGCTACATTTATGCTGTAGTTGAAGTACTGACAGGTAATGTAAGAATAGAATTTTAAAAGACCCTGTCTTTCTTGGTTTAGGAACTCTGGGCATGAACACTAAATCTGACCTAACGTTAGCCCTAGCTCTGAAGGTTTAAATCATTCTGTTATTGTATGATCTTCTTACACTCAAGTGTCTTTTGCTGGTGAGTTACGAAAATTTCCATCATGAGGAAAATCTACATCATAAGGGATTTGTTTTGGTCAGCAGTCTATAGGATGGTGGCCTGAGCACTAGCTTCATCAAATCCCATTTTGCTATTTTATTATGCATGCTCCCTATTACACAGTGGTTTTTTAAATCTAGCAACCAAGGCAGATTCTTTCTGCAGCTTCGCATCTCCTCTTCTCTCTTGTTTCTTTTACTATGTATTTTATATGCATACACAAAATAAGCACCACTTACAATTCTTTATTACTAACATTATCTACACATACACAGCTATCCACCAGTTACGTTCCTTCTTTATAGAAACACAATCAGAGTCTTCAGAAAACTAATGCTAAGCCTCATTTCTTTCTTTCAAGTCCTGGTAGGATATCATATAAAAATCATCACAAAGCTTGTAAAGTCAACACTAAGCCAGTATCAACCTGATATAAGTATTTCATGACAGAGCTACCAGCACTCAAACCATCATGCTTACTGTTTATTCCCTAGTCCCTATCCAAAGATATTTTCACTAAAATATATGGGAAGCTATAGAAGTGCCTTTTACCTGGGATGTCTTCGAGCTCTTACAGTGGAGGGTGGTCTCATGGTTACAGCATGGGGCAAGAAGACCTTGCTTCATTTCCTGCCCTCACATAGATTTTTTGCAGGACTTCAAACAAGTCATCAGTGTGGGTGGAACTGGACAGACAGTGGAAAGAATTGATAAGAGTTCGGTATTCATGAACCTACAAGGGTAAGAAATGAGGAAGGCAAAAATTTCTCTGCCTTGGGCACCTGATCTCCTTGCCTAAAGTGATGGGATGTACTTCGTTGTTTTTAAATATGATATTTAACTCTTTCATAGTCATATCACTATAGCAAATAAATGCTTTCTAGATTGCATTGCATAGGGGGCTTTCTATGAACTTCTGTAGATAAAAAAGGCACATGCCTTTTCCTTGTCTTTTCCCCTCCTCTTCTTTTCAAATTATCCAGGAAGCTCTCAAGAATCAAATCAAATTACTATTTCACCATTGACAAAATGAGCTGTATTGGTATCAGATATTTACATAATTATTCACTGTTACTGCTCACATAAATATGTACATGCTCTTTTCTCTGCAATCTTTCATAAAACTCTAAATGAGGTTGATTCCTTCTGCTGAGAGATTTAATTGTTTGTATATGTTTTCCATGGGAATGATGAAAGCCAGCTAGAATTGCTGCTGAGTGAACCAGAGCAATCCAGGATTATGATGAATGGAAGTAGTGAATGATCAGTGACTGATGTAAGCAAAACATTACTGAGTATGAAGCACCTATAATTAGAGGGACATGACATTTCAATTGAACATTGTCATGTCAAACATGGGACAAACATGATACTTGTCTTTTAGTCCTGAAAGCTTTTGAGCAAGAAATTAGTTAATCACAAAATGCCGTGTGGTTCTTACACAGCAAGCTAACTCACCCATTGCATAACTTCAGCAGAACAGGTCTCATTCACATGAGGACTGAATTTAGCAAGTCAGAGCTAAAATGTTGGGAAATGTTCCTTTGGAGCTTAAGTTGAGCTGCATACACAAAGTGCTGCCATCCATTTACAAAATTTTACTCTTGTCATTAATCCAGAAGTAACCTTTTATTTTTCTACAGCTTCTCATACCTGCTAGGCTCCAGTCTGAAATACCTGAGGTAGCATTACCCTGGGCTCAGGTTGTTGCCAGGAAATTCCTTATTTGGCTCCTTTAATTTGAATCAATAGTTCATTTTTTCAGTTGTTTGCCCTGTAGAAGATATGGCCCACAGACTACAGGGGGTAGTTACATGTGGATATGTTGGTAGGCAGCTGGAAATCTTACCTCTAAGGACAGTATTTACAGAGCTGATGATTGTAGTTAAAAGGATGTAACCCATATACAGGAAATCACTGAGATAAAACAATGGTGTTTTTCTAGTAAAACTCATTTCTAGTTAAATCTAAGAAGTTTTGAAGTATAAGTCAAACCTGAGTGTGGGCAAGAGGAGACTGTAATAGAACATCACTTCTGGAAGAGAAACCAAGAAGGTTAATGCAATTGGTTTTAATTAGAGGGGATGGTTAATGGACAGAATATTAGTTTTTGAAGGCAAGACGTCATGGGTGCAGATCTTTACCTCCTGTATAATTAGAGTACTGGTGGCATACAGAGGACCTTTGGTTCACCTCAGTCCTCATTTCCTGAGGTTCTTTTGACACCGTTGAAGTCTATTAAAGACAACCTTCTCTGGCAGTATTTCAAGAGAGAAGAGATATTATGAAATGTAGCAAAAGCAGAGAAAAATAAATGATCATCAGTAATGTCCTTTCAACATTATGTGTGTAGAGGGGGAGCATAAGCATGTGCACAGATGTAAGTAATCTGGATTTAAACTGATTTTTAGATTAAACCCTGTCAGATGCATGCAATGAACAGAAAAAAAAGTTTCTATTCTGCTTTACCCACATTTGGGTAAGCTCAGCTGGTAACAACTGAAAATAAAGAAAAATATGAAAATGGTCCTGCCTCTTTAGGAGAAATAACTGGTAACCCGTTGTGGTGTTACATACAGGCTTTGCTGCATCTCTTTTCCTTTGCCTCTCTAAGGGAAATAGATCATGGCCAGCACACTGTATATATTAGCAGGTTAACATACTGGGCTATACTTGCACTTTATTGTAAATGTTTTTGGTACTTCTTCTAAGTCTGTGTTTACCTTGGGTATTTTCTTAGTTCACACATGTGAAATAACAGCTGGGACTTGCCAAAATATAGCAGTCAAGTGCTGTACATGTAGTAGCTTTAAAACTAACACAGGTGTCCTAGATCCCTTACGCAGAATAAACAGAAGCACACGATCAAGAGTGTGTCTAACTCCTCTCTTCTGGAAATGACGTGTCTCGAAATGCTTGATCTGACAATTTCTCTGGTCTCTCAGGAAAGAAGCACCACGTAGGTGAAATGCTGTTGATTTCTACAAAAAAAAGTACACTGTCATATTTTTTAAATATAAATGTCATATCATAACTTGAATCTATCTATTTCCACCCTTTTCCATTTTTTTTCAAAGGAAAGGCAAGTACATTTAATGAGCTCAGTTCATTCCTGGGTCACACCAGGAGCAGAAGGACAAGACCTCCATTGCTGGAAAGACCACCCAGAGAGGAGGAAGCTGTGCTTGCCCAGGAGGGAGGTAAGGCAAGAAGGTCCCAGCAGTTTTACTCCAAATCCCAAGTCATGAGCACCAGCAGCCACACCAGCAGAAGCCCAGGGGCCCTGGCCATGCTGAAAGGGCCTGTTTCTTTTCAGTGTGAGTACACCTCATTTCCTTAGTGCTGGCAAGGCTGTCTGTGAACAAAAATACAATTGCAGTGAGCTGTTCAGTTTTTTATGGTGGCTTTTCCTTTTGTTACTTTTTGCTTGGTTTTGTTCCCATGATTTTACATTGTGCTCCTCTTTCTGTATCTGAAAGAGAAATAAAGTAGGATTTAGTACAGCCAACTACTATACACGAAGAAGGAACTTGCCATGGGTTTGCACAGCTGTAGTCACCTGGGATTGCATAAATATTCAATAATCCCACTAATAATGCACAGGAGTAATGGAAATTCAGGATAAAATTCAGGGAATGTTGTTCTCAGCTCAGTTTTGGCTGGACAAAGATGATATACAGAAAAGTGATATGCCTGTGCCATCTTGTTGCCTGTGTAACTGACTACAAGTAGATAAACAAACCTAGATAAACAAGTAGATAAACAATCACATACAACAAAGAAAAGCAGCAGGCTGCTTCTCCCAAAGCAGTATTGCTTTGCAAGGATGCCATTCAGAGTAGCATCCAAAGAACTGTAAGTGAAGACATTCACTTGGCAAGTTTAGTCAAGAGGAAGTTGCATTTTGCATAGTAATTCCATTGCCCTACACTTTCTCATGAAAGTATATGATTCATACTGTCTGTAAGGATAGAAATTAAGCTGTTGGAAATAACCATCAATTCTCTGGAATCAATGGACTCAGTTTAAGAATTTGTGAGACTGGATAGAGGCTTCCAATACTAAAAATTTAACTACTTTTGACAAATGTGTTTGCATTATTAGTTCTACCATACCAGATCCTGTGGAAGTATCTGGGGGGTTGCTGTCATAAAAATAAAAGCTGGAGATTTATTTCTAATTGCTCCATGAAAATGTTTTACAAAAAGAGTATAAAAAATTACTTTAGTAAGGATTGATTATGTAAATGTCCATTGCCAAAAGACTTGTTTTCACTGCAGGCCTAATCTAAAGTAAACTTCAGCAGTTGCCCATATCTGCACTGGGTCTCTGTGCCTGAAAAGTTGTCTTTTTCCAGCTGTATCAGTTGATCTGATGAAAGATATTGCTTCTCCTCAGAGCTTACCTTGCTGGTTTTGTAGATATCATAAATCTTATTGAGTGTTTTGTCCTGACCTTTCTGTAGAGGTAAAAGTGTCTTGGATTCAGATCTAGATTCCTGAATACTTTTCTTGTAGATAATGTGATACATTTAGTTTTCCACATTGTGCCTGGCCAGGACAGGATTAGCATGGCATTAATTGATTGCAGGAGGATCAAGTAAGTGGATTAGAGTTGCTTCACAAGCAAGAAAGCTGATGATCCCGAAGGTAAACTCCCCCACTTGGGGACATGAGATGAAGAAAGGAAGATTTAATGAACTGCTTTGAGAAACAGGAAAAGCCAGTCTATGTCCTTGTTTCCCAGTATATTGCAGTTATCTCTTGGGATAACTACATTTTAATACAATGCCAACTTTCTTTTTAATATGATCTTTGAAATTTCTTTTAAGCCACCTAAAATGTCACAGCTTTCTCCTTCATCAATCAAAACATATTTTTTTTAACTGCAGGATGTTTGTTCAGTAGAGCTCGCTGTTTTTCTTTCATTGATTTTCTTTTTAACATGCAGTTGTTGAAAACTTAATTTTGAGTTTAGTCAGCTTTGTTCAAGATGCATTGCTGTTCCAAGTAGAATTTAAGGTATGTTTTCTGCAGTACAGTGTAAGGGACGTAAGGCATGATGGATGATGTTTGGTATGAAAAGCTGAATGAATACAGGCATTACCAAAGCTGCTCTCTTGATCTGAAAAGAGAAGTCCCTTTGTTACTTCTTGATAAGGGATTCATAGCAATGCAGCGTTGGGAAAAAACTGCATCTGAAAAATAAATGCTCATTTAGATTTAGGACTAAGATGAGTTTTGGGAGTTTCGTCTTTTATATATAAGCCTTGTGACTACAAAAACATATTAAAAGAGTTGGGGGTAGAGAATGTTCCTCTTTCAACTTTATTGTCATTTATTAGTCTTTTTAGGTAAAACTGGCACTCCTTCACCTGGAAAAGTTTGGTCCTATCTTTATTAGTGTTGCCCGTCCAATTTTACTAGCAAGCACTAGTTCTTCCTACTCTTTTATTCCTGCCTAAGAAGGCCCATAGAGTCCTCCAGTGTCTGACAGATTCATTTGCATCCTTGGAAAAGTTCATATAGGGACCTGAATGAATGGCGCTAAGGTTTCAGCAAGGCAAAAATGTATTACCAACAGGTGATCTCCTGAAATTCAGCAGTTTTCTCTTATTCTCAGAAGGGAAAAAATATTTACCAGCTTGTCCTACATCAGGGTCGAGGGAAATGTGTTCTGTGGGTCAAAGGGTTCTGTGTTGTGGCAAAACCAGATTTTAGGTGATATGGCATACAAGGGTTTGGTAGGAATATTGTGTCAATAATTCATTCTCTCTGTCTAGTTTGGCTGCTGGACTCCTTTTCCTCTGAGGATAACTCATCTGATTCCCGTGGTGTTCACTTTAGCAGTGGTGGAGAAGGACATACTCTCAGTGACTATACAGGGTCAAATATTTGAGAGCTGTTGTTTACATTTATGCTGCAGAAGCACCATAGCAGTCTGGGTGAGCTTTAAGAAATGAGGAACTGTGGGGCACAGTCTGTTTCTCATACCTGCTGTGGAGAGCAAGTAAAACAAATTTTACAATAGATTTGCATTTCCTCCATATTGTTAACAACCGGCATAGTTTGAAGAGGATATAGACGATGTTCTTTAACCAATGACTTTTTATTTGTATTGCTAGATCACTAAGAAAGCAAGCATGGTGTCAATAAGGCTGATGTCACTCTATCAAATTGGGGCAGCAAAGACATGTCAGACTGGCCAGGACCAAAGCCTACTGACCAGAAGTGATGCAGCTCTGTAACAGCAGGGTGGCAACACAGGGGAATCTATACACACAATTTATTTTCTCCATGTTCTGCTCAGTTGTGTGGGAGTATTTGGCAATGAAAAGCATCATAATGTTTGAGAATGGAAGATACTAATGAAATGGTATCTTTCAACACCACATCCATTTGCATGCTTAATTTAAATACTGCAGTTGTCTGCCCAGCGACGTAATTAGCGTGACATGAAATTAGCATGAAAAACTGCAAGTCCCTGCTGTAAAACAACTCAAACAAATGATCTCTTCCACAAGCAAATTCTTGTCTGAACTCAGCCTAAATTCCTAAATTCTTAGCCAGTGTGAACCTGCATAGCCCCCCCATTCCAGATGTGGCTTTACACCAGCTGAGAATCTGGCCCAAATAGCTTTATGCTTCCTCCCCTAATAGTGCCGAATGGTAAAGTAATAACCTTACACATAGGCAAAACATCAGGTCTCAGAGGTCCCAGAGCAGAAAACACAGCTTTACGAACAGTTTGAAGGCTGGAGAGGTCAAAGCACACTCATCCAACAGCATAATCTAGAAAATACAGTGACAAATACGAGAGTTAACTAATAGCTTCATTCTGAATTGTTGAGTGCGGGCAGATTTGGCCTCTGTATCTGCAGATTAAGTTGTTAGCCAATATGATTACCTTGCTGATAACACAGAAATTTCCCAGGGTACAAGTTCTGTCTGAATCACCACTCAAACCCTGACAGGTTCCCCCTCACCTCTCCCCTCACATCCACACTCTCTCCACTCTGGTGGTCCTTGACGGTGAGGGACAGGAACACATGAACGCTCCAGCTCGCACAAGGGAGTGCCACAAAGAGTTGGGAGCTTCCCAGGGGATGGCACTAGTGGCTTGCTAGAGGAGCTCTTGACACTGTCACTTATTTTGGGAGGGTTCACTGTTGCTCTCCAAAAACCAGATCTCTAAACCCTCATGGCTGTAGAGGAAAACCTCAAACCTGAATTTCCAACAGCTCAAAAAACACAGGATAAAAGGAAGGACCTCTATTTTTTAAGTCAAATCAACTTTCTTTTTACTTTCTTGCTTTCTCTACAGCTGCAACTGAACCTCAGGGCAGCTACTCTCTGAACAAGAGGCAGCAGCTGGGGCCAGCAAGGGAAGCTGGAGTGAGCTGGGCCTCTCCTTTCTCTCCTTTTCCCTCTGTCCACCCCACACCTGCAGGCAGGGTATAGGGCACGCAGCTCTCTGGCACCACCCCACAGCTGCAGCCTGTCAGACCAGAGGACCAGAGGAGCTCAGTGTGGAGCTGTGACCACAAACATTATGGGGACCACACGAATGTGGCTATAAGGTCTGGGCTGGGTGTCATCAGACATGAGAACGTGCTGCTTCCCGGGGCGCTTTTGTCCATGGATAAGTAAGCCCAGTGCCTGCTTTCTTCAGAAAAGGCTTTCAGACGTGCCCCCAAAAAGGAAAAAGGAAGTTTTGAAAGGTGGGATCTGAGGAGGGGAAGTGATTCATGGGCTCAAAGAGAGATGGGCAGAGAGCAACAGCCGGCCGACGCAGCAGAAGCGATCCCCAACTGTGCCGAGTCGTGGGAATGGGGGTGAGGAAGGAGCCTGAGGCTGGGGAAGCTGAGTCTCCAGGACAGCTACAGTCCTACGCTTCCCTCATGGGCATAGGATTTTTAATGCATCCCATCACAGACAGATCCCAGGCTTACCAGCATGCCTGGCTGCACTATCCATGTGGTTTGGAGGTGACCAGCTGTAGCTGCTGTCACAGACAGCAGAGCCCTGGCAGGCTCCATGGGGTGCCAGCGACTGTGTCAATAGCATAGCACCCCTGGCATGGCCACCCTGTCTTCCCCAGCTGCATGGGCACAGCATTACCCACTGCAGCACTCCAGTCCTGGCTGCAGCCCTTCCTGAGATGGTCTGAAGGGAGGAAGGGCATCTGCAATTTGGGTGAAGAACAAGAGACTTTTGCTTTCATTTCATATTTTGCAAATACCTGTCTTTAGTCACTTTGAAGCAGTAAGAGCAATTGTAGATTGGGTTTTATGTGGTTTCGTGAGAGATGTGACATGAGAATCATGTTTGGGGGTTTTGCACTTTTTCCTTGCAGAACTTTGTCAGGGTGGACTTGTCTCCACTGATGAGATGCCTTTTTCACCTGATTGAGGCATGAGCTGTTTTCCTGCACTCTCTTCTGCACCTTGTAATCTTTGTACCCTCTGGTAGAACTGAGTTTTCTCTCCTAACAAGGAAGCTCTAACGGTCAGGACTCTGTGAACACTAAACGAGGAATTTCCTGGCTTTCAAGCAATTTCCCCCCTTAATGATGATGGTCTAATAATATCCTCTTTTTTTTAATTAACTGATCTCTACTTGATCTCTCACGTGGGGAGTAGTCAAATAATAAACTGGCTGCAATTCTGTGCTGTGTCTCCTAGAAAGGAAGTGAGCCAGAGATAACATGATGTTACCTTTTGTTCCCTTTATTTATCTATTATTTAAGTATCTTTAATGAGTTGTCCTATGGACCAAGTAAGGTATATCAGACAGAGTGCTTATTTTGACTGTTGAATGAGGCCCTTTTTTGCTGAGGTCAATAATGTTACAGGACTCACTCACTACTGTAGTCGCAATGTGCACTGCAGGAATATCACCCATTCACGTTTTACTGGCTTTTGCTTTGTGGCATTGACTAGTCTATTTGTAATTTGTATCTAAACAGAATTGCATATTAGTCAAGCACTTCAGGCATTGTTTAAAGCATCTTCTTCCCCAGAGCACTACAGAGCCAGAACTGAGAAATAACTATTTCCTCTGTTGCTGAGGTCACAGGAGTGGAATTAAAACAAATGGTAAGAGTTTGCTGCAAAAGCTGAAAATAATGTTCTACAATTACAACTGTGAAAGTTGTAGGTAATTACGTCCTGTGTGCACCTCCAGAACTGAAGTGTAACAAACACAGGCAGCTTCCTGCACACAGCTTTAGCAGTTATTAATTGAAGCTCAGTTTGACAAATGTTACAATTTAAACCTGTGATTATTCATCAAGGGGAAGATGTATACAGGATCATAGAATCCTAAAATGGTTTGGCTTCGAAGGTACCTTAAAGTCCCTGGACAGGGACACTTTCCACTACATCAGGTTTCTCAAAGATGCTTTTTCTTCTATGGCCAGAAAAAAAGAGATGTGTTGTAAAGCCTTCCCTGAGAGTTAATAAAGGTTAAGAATCAGTTCTTGGTTACAGCAAAAGGACCTCATCTAAGCTTCATAAATTTTTCTTGGCTGTTTAAAGAAACAGTATTTTCAGGTGTCAGGTCCTGCTGTCAGATCTTATCTTTTGTCCATCTTCCTCTTAGGCTCTTCTGTACTTTGAGCTTTTTGGTTTTTCCCATTTATATAAAACTAGGACTTGCATCCTGAAGATATTCACCTGGCAAACAAATTATATGCCATGTGCTGTGTTGTCATGCCAGACTTCTTGGGCTTTTCCTAGAATCTACTTTTGGTTTAGTCAGACCGTACTGAACTTCTGGGATAACCTTCTTATAAGTTAATTCTAGCAAGAAATCATGACTTATACTTGACATTTTTAGCCTTCTCTGGTAAAAGAAGAGATTTGCACATAGTTCCTTACCTATTTTGCATTCTATTCAAGGTAATACTTAGCTAGATCAATCAGCGACCAACTGATGGAAATTCAAGTCAGTGGCAAGTCATACAGTATGTCAGTTCAGATTTTGAAGTGCTTCTCTGTGATTGTCAGGCAACCTGTGCTTCATGATTCTGTGCTCCTCACTCTTTTATCCAGAGAACCAGCTTTTCCCCAGTGATTACCTTAGCCATCAGCACTTATAAGGGAGTAAACACTGACTATCATGTGAAGCAGCCTCTGGGGCAATCTTGCAAATAACTTCAGTTATGGTTTAGGCACCCGGTAGTGTTACACAGATGCAGCAGCAGAGCTCAAAAGTATGTTCTTAAATGATTGCATACTGTAAGGTATAAGGCTGCCTACATCATTTCATCCTCACCTCTAATCTTTTGGCACACTCAGACTATTATAAATTGTATTAATAATTGTCAGGACCAAATTTAAAAGACTCTTTTAATATAATTCTATGTGTAACAAGTGAGGCTGCCCAGAACGTTTTACATCTATGTAGATCTTGGTGAATAAGCAACTAGAGGATTTCTTCGAAACCCAAAGACAATTCAATGCTTATTCCATTTTTCTCATTGCTGGCCCCAACATGCCTTTACTTATATTTATGAGAGGTTTGGGGCTCCCTCTGGTGGTGTTTGAAAACCAGAAAGCTTGAACATAAAAAAAGCCAATAGTTTTGTGCGTAAGAAGGTCCTGATGGTTTGCAGAGGGCTGCATGCTTAATTCCTCCCCAGTCTGTTACCACACTTACTTTTAAGTTGAGCTAGGTTTTTTTTATAGAGATCTTCTACTGTGGTCATGTATCTTGAGAAAGGTGAAATGCATATAGATATATCAGAGAGCAACAAGGTATGTAATTCCTTTAAGGGGCTGTGGTTTCATTAAGTTTCACAAACAAGACCTGCACGTGTCTGTTAGTTTTTCACCTCCTTCTTCTACTAGTTCTTTGGCTTCTGCATTGGTTTGAAATTAATCTGTAGCTATTTACTGTGGAAAAATATTGTTAAATTATTTTATTCTTGGTAGCTACTGTGGAAATTACTGACAACAAATGGAGAGTCAGACCCCACTCTTCAACTGTCATTTTCTCAATGTAGCATTTATGCCTGGAGGCTGAAAAGGAAGCAAAAAAAATGAAATATTGACCTCAACATCAGGTTTCTCTTTCTCCCTAGGCTCAAATACATGGATATGCCTTTTGCTGGTGAAAAGAGAACTGGTATAGGAATGTTCCACATTAATTCACAGCTAATTACAAACATACAGAACATGCAAGGTGAAAACTGCTTCTAATCAAGTTCAGCTTCTGTGAAAGTCAGCACTGGCTTGCAGGCGATTTGGCAGTGGGCTAGAATTTCATTGCAGGTGTATGCATGGGGGCCAAAGCCTGAACTCTACAGCTGGGATGCTCAGATGCTGGTTCTGTACCCTCTGCATAACTGCTGCAAGATCATTTGGGCAGACATGCAACTGTCAGAGCCCAGGAATGTCTCTGGGACAGTCCCCTCACGTTTTACTATGTACACTTCCCATTTTTTTCACTCAGAGTAATTGCATGATGGTCTGGAGAGGAAAGCAGGGAACTAGCTACCTTTGATGTGCAGGAGTCCAGAGGCACTGTAGTTAAACTTCCTATAGATTTTCCTGCCTTCCTAAGTAGAAAAGCTTCCCCTACCTTTCTTTTTTGTTTGTTTGGTTTTTTTTGTTTTTCCCCAATAGTTGTCAGGAAGGAAAGAAAGCAAGAAGACTTGGACCTGAGAGTTTCACCTGTGCAAAGGTGCGTGGTTGTGCTCAAAATACCTCTGAATTCCTGCAAATTTTCAGCCAACTATCTTGATCTTTCTGTCCCATTTGATTAAAATTCAGGAAACAAATCAGTTGCATTAAACTAACATGACTTCCACCTTTTTTATTTTGATTGTGTTTAGCAGATATTATTGGATTATTTGGTCACTGCCCATAGGAAATTGCCATTTAATTTAATATTAGAGTCAAATTCAGAATTAGAAGAATCTCCAAATCAGCCTTATAAGGGATGACCAAAGTCCTGGCCCCATGTCAAAAATTACAATGCTCCCATTTTGCTCCATGGAAACAGGATTTTTACCCAAACGACTTAACTAAAAATCTCATTGTTCAACTCTATGTGTATAATTATATTTCTGAAATCAGTAGGTAGATTTCATCAGGTGGCCTCCTGCTTCTGAGGGTGTTACAGGTGTTATTTACCTGTTAAAATAAGGAAATATGTGCCTTTTTATTACTATTATTAATATTAACTTTTATTCCACCTAAGGAATTTGTTTAGTATTGAAAGTTTTTGTCCTGAGTGCCAGCAAAGGGCCCAGTCCTGCAAGATGTTGAAGACTCTGGTTCCCATCCAGCAAGAAACTTAGGCATGTCCTTAATATTAAACATGGGTCTAATCCCCAGGACTTCACCAAATAGAAGCTAAAGAGCTCAGTACCCTGCAGATGCAAGGTACCCCTAAACCTCTTCTCCATTGGTCTTCTGCAGAATTTCCACCGTTTTGTTATAGTAATATGGTAAGAATTAAGCCAATGGCATTTAAGGTATTGTTTTAAAAATACTGCACAAAGATAATACATGCTGTATCATATAGTAGATCAGTTTTCAAACCAGGAAAATGAAGTTTTCTGCAAGCTTGAGCTCCTTTGTTTTTTTGTACAATAGGGAACACTCTTGTAGCATCTTACGTGGTTTTGATTATAGCATTTGTGATTCTTTAAATATTTATTCTTCAGCAGTTAAGAAACTTGGTGAAGGGGAACTTTATAAACATTTATCATGGATCGGGTGTTCATGTGGAAAGGAAATGAGGCGCTTTCTTCCTATAGGGAAGAAGTACCTTTTCATAAAAGCTCTGGCCTCAATTCAGCAGAGCATCTTGATTCAGGACAATGATTAAGTATATACCCAGCATTACACCCATGTCCAAGTTTCTGTAGAAGTTGTCTAGACTCCACAAAATGCATAAATGCTGTCCTGAATTGGTACCTATTCCACTTAGCTTCCCAGGGATCACTTCAGCAATATTAGCTGTGCCATTCAGCATTCACAGCATGCAGCTCTCCAGCAGACAGACAAGTAAATGCTCCCTTTACCAGCTGAAAGATTTGTTTGCTTTGTGGTGATTGGCAGTGGTGTCATGTGAAACACCACTGGGCAAATTCCATTTGATTTAATAATTATCAGATATGCCTAAAAATGTACCATTATGTGTGAACACAAATTTAAACTCCCCAAATTCCCTGCACTTCCTTCCTTGCTCTGTTAATTTCTCTTTCATAGGCAAGTGACACAATTATTGACTTAAAACTAAAAAGGTTCCAGGGTAGGTATGGTACTCAGAACTTAAAATACTCTGTGGAGAGTAAAAATTTTGCACAGCTTATTTAAAACAGCTTTGCTGAGAAGAAGTAGAAAGTGCATCACTCAATGGACCCCATGTAATTTTCAGCAAATTCAGTCTCACAGAACGTTTCCTAGGGAGAGGCTGGAACTGAAAGGGGATTGTTTCTGCCTCCTACTGCAAATAATTAGGGTCTCTTTTTGTGGCCCAGTTTTTCCAAGCTATATCTGGGCAGAATTCCCAGTGACTTTAGTGAAATTAGGACTGTTAAAGAGACTTGCAGGATGCCTTCCAGTTCTCTGAAAAGTGAAAGACAATGAAAATGGTGTGCACCTCATAAATAAATATGATCGACCAGCACAGGCATAGCCTGTAATTTAAATGAGTGCCTGGGGTCAGGGCAGCACAGCTGGGCACCATTGGCTGCTTGCTGTGACATGGGATCATGCCCACACTACTAGTGTGTTAAAAACATGATTGAAAATATGATTCCTGCTATATTAAGATGGATACACAGAAAAATCTTGGCATGGCAGTTGCTAGTGGAACAAACATCATCTGCCTCCCACTTCCACTCATGGCTGCATGTGTTTTCTGTGCTCCTCTGCCAGCTACCCTCTATAAAGCCAGCCAAGGTCTAGTTGAAGGGGTGTGGGTCTCCTGCAATGCTGCAGTGCCACCCTCAGCTGACACTTGCAACACAGGTTGGATAGAGTCAAATAGGAGGACATTTGTA
>NW_008678517.1:225754-228597 GCF_000695815.1 Acanthisitta chloris
TCTTTCTTGTGAAGTTTCTTTGCTTTTTCATTTTGTTCTTCTTGTTTTAGGCACTCATTTTGTGATTTTTAGCTTCCTATTTTCTGAAGTGCTTTGTCCAACTCAGTCTTTAGATGTCCAAATACCACTTTGTCTCAAAGGCTGCACTAAAGGAAAAGTGTTTCGTTCCTGACACTATGTGTATCTGCCTGATTGGGCAGTACTTCTGGATTCTGGGCAGATTTACTCTGACAGTGGCATCACTCCACCTTGGTCGGTATCTGTTGCTGGGATTACTCCAAACAAACTTGACCTGTTGAAATGTAATGTTTCTCATACTAGTTTCCCAAACTAGTGAGGCTGTTGCTATTTCAGGTGGCTTAAAAATATGTGCACAGTTTGTACTTTGAATGTTTAATAAGCTTAAAACATGAAATATATAATGCAGCTTGAACTTTCTAGTGTTATTTCATCACCAGAAAAGCAAAGTCTTGAGGCTCAGCAATTGCCTTTGTCAGAATGTAAATTCCAGTATGTAATACCCAGGCTGTATGTTTCAGGAAATCAGTATTAACCTATTAGTATGCAGTTTTCCTTGGAGAAGAGCCATCTTCACACTGAGCCTGTATTCCTGCTTCAAACCTTCCTGTCACTGTTCCGTATCCACGACCCAGCCTAAGGCTGCCTTTGACGGTTCTCCAGCCATTTCCTGCATACTGCACTAGCACTAATTGAAAATTTGGGTGGCCTTGCTTATTTATTTTCCTGGAATGTAGTGGGTTATATTTTCATGGCACTTTCTCAGCAGTGCAACGTTTCAATTTCAAAACCACTGCAATATGAGGAAAAGTACCCCCCAAAATTAAAAAAATAACAATAAAAAGCAGCATATCTTTGATTAATTTTTACAGTAGTTCTTTTGTAAAAATATATAATGGAAAAAGAATTCGGTGTTGCTTTTGTCTCTCAAGATCAGAGGCAAGAGTAGCAATTTAAATACATGTACAAGATGATCACATGCAGACACAATGAGGCATGAAACTTTAAATGTACAGATGCTGTGGAAATGAAAAGATAATATAATGTGTATTCTTTCCAAGTCTTGCAGAGCTGAATAGCAACAGAATGTGTGTGGAGGGAAGAGAGAAGCAGCCCCCCTGCACTCTCTAGGAAAATTCCAACTATGTCTGGATGTGCCATTGGCACTAGTGCTGTGCTTTGCCTCCCTGGATTTCTGCAGGAATGTAATTCCACAGTAGACAGGGTTAGTATGCCACTGTTACCTCTGTGCTTGGAGGTGCATGTGCTTGGGCATGAGTATCTATGTTAGATTTCAAGTTTTGATTAAAAATTTTCACCAATCCCTTGCCAAAATTTCAAACCTACAAAATTTTCTTCCTCTTGCCTAATTTTTTTTACAGCAATTTTTTACCATGTGTGCAAAAATAACAGGTTGTCAAAATTAAGTCAACTTCAACAAATAGTATCCTGTTTGGCTTTTTCCTAATACACTAAGTGCAACTGTTGAAGTCTTTGGGAATCATGTTTTGTCCCCAAGAATGTAGACATAAGGAAAAGTTTAACAATAAATACACAATTAAGAGGCTGATCTGTATCTCAGAAATTATTTGGAGGAAGAATGAACTGAAGATGGAGCCTATTTTTTACCTACAGGCATACATATTTAGGATTACCCAATTATTTGAATTTATAGATGTTTTAGAATGGGAACAAAGCTGGACACCAAAGAGAAAAAAAAATGTAAAAAGCTAATGTTCCTATTTCTGCATTTTCAGGATGCCATTTTGAGGTTTTATCTAGAACTGACATATGGAGAATTTTTAGTGAAGCACCAAACATTTTTTGTAAATGAGTAAACTAACAAAATAAGCAGGGTGGGGTTTTTTGGTTGGTTGGTTTGCTGTGGGGTTTTATTGTGGGGTTTTTTTGTTGTTTGATTGGGGTTTTTTAACAGAGACAGTCACAAAAATATCAGCTCCAGCATTCATCCATATTTCTATTTTCTTCTTGATCTCCCCATTGGGGAAGTTCAGATTTGCACTGGACATCTACAGCCTGTTCTAATCCTGTTTCCAAACTCCCTCACTATACATTTCCCAGAGAGAAGGTTGATTTTGGCACTTAAAAACTGCCCCAAGCTAAGGGTAGTGTAGCAATCAATCAAAGGGTATCTCACGTGCATGTTGTGCTTCATTACAATTAACAGTGAATTCTGTTTCAGATGGATATTACAAATTCCCTGACGTGTAACACAAGTGATTAAATGAACACTTCCCTTTATACTTACGGCTGGCTAATTTTGCCTTGTAAATGAGAGCAGTAATCAATCGGGAAAGATAAGGCAGTGCTATCCCCCAGCCCTGTCTCTCCACCGTGAGGATTGCTCTACCTTGTTGAGGATACAGTCACACCATCAGCTTGGCATTTAGCACAACTGAGGCACAGCACAGGATGGGAGGGACCTTGTGATGGGCACAAGGGGTGCTTTTAAAAGTGAGTTTGCTGCACGTAGAGGAAATTCTTGTATAATCTCCAGAGCATAATCTGCTTTAGAAGATCTTTCCTCCAGGCTTTTTCCTTTACTGCTGGTGGAGTCAGAACCAAGGAGTGCTGGTTTTGGTGGTTATGCTCTAGAAGGGAGAGCAGATACTTCAGCTGCAGGTTGGATCTCTTACAGTCCTGAACAATAACAAGCAATTGTCACATTTGCAAATGACCACCAATGTACTAACTCCTCTAATTTTGATTTTGTATTTTTTTCTGCATATGCCTTTAAAGAAAACACCAATATTTTTGTTAGATCATGACTGATGTTGTCTTTCACTGCAGCTGATATCTTTGGA
>NW_008678517.1:228619-235822 GCF_000695815.1 Acanthisitta chloris
CTTCACATTCCATCTTTTTTTTTTCTGTTGCTAGAAATACTCACACAATCAAAAAAGCATTGTCTAATCCTGCCACTCGCTCATAACTGAATCATGACACACTTCCTAAGTGGGCAAATGCAAGGATATCAGTGTAGAAGCCAGTACACAGCAAGAGCAAAACACAAGCCTGATGCTGAAACTTGAGTTGCACAGAACTATAAGGCAACTTATGAACTTGCCTAGTACATCCTGCTCCTTAAGGAAGGACTGACTATGGCACCAGGAATAGCATTGTTCCTGTAGATGCTGTAGCTACTTCTTAAAGGTTTCCAGTGAACAAGGTTCAGTCGAATTCCTAAACAACCTATACCAATACTTCATTATCCCCAGTGTTACAGTTCTTTCTACTGCTCTTTGCTTTAGTATCTCCTATACATCATCCTGTTCCTCCCAGATATGAAAAACTGACTCTTAACCACTGCTGTGGGACTTTTATCGGAACTTCAGGAGTAGATGAATATTGCCTGGATGCTGGATTTGGATGTGAAAAACAAGAGTAATGATAATGATGATAACAACAACACAATAATAATAATAAAGTAGAAGTAGGGCAGAATATAAATTATAACTGCATTCAGATATTGAGTATATTTTAAAATGTGTGTCTCAAAGTAGGCTCTGAAAGTGTGTCTGATGGCTACTTAGCTGTTTTGAAAAAACAGCCCTGAAATCTGTAATGTGTTTGAGTAATTTTACTGTTATTGCCAGTCCCGCTACTGCAATAGGCCCAGTCATGCAAATAAAGTGAGTCAGGGTCTCAGCTGTGGGCAGGACAGGACTGGCGACTGTATAAGGCTGAGTCCAACAGGCTACTTAATGTGCATGCTTAATTTTAAGTATTTGAGTTCAGTACTTTTGGTAAAGTGAATAATAGACCTGAAAGTGTTTTCAAGTTAATGGGAACTCATAAGTGCTTTCTTGGATCACAGCCCGAGAGCTCAGCACACTGCAGGGCTAAATACAGATTTAACAGTCTATATTTAGGCCCCAGTGTTTTAAAACACTGACCAACATTCTTCTCAGAAATTTCTGTGGAAATTGCTGTAGATCTAAAGTCAAGGCCAAACACCTCTTAGACTTCTGCATCTAAGAATAAATGTTACTAAGAAACATTAAAGACTAGAACTGTAATTAATTAAAATCAAATATTGTCACAGGTTTAATGGGTTACAAATTAAGCTGTCTGATCTGTTACCTTTGATCGCACATTTAAGGCATAGATCAAGATTCACATTTTAATGTTAATCGCTTGTCTTATATAACAAAATCATTTTTTTCACAAAAAAGAACATCATAATACATGCAATTGACATAAAAGGCAACCTCTCGCTAATAGCATACAGTTGTGATACTAATTTGAATGTAAATTATCTAAAAAGTTAAGTTTTGAAAGAACAATTATATTTGGCCCAGATTGCACAGTTTAATTAACTCCTTTTTGCCATTATCATTCCCTTTTCCCCAGCCCTATTTTGTAATTTTCCCTTTCTTTTTCACCATAGGAGAATCAGAGATCAGGAGGTTGGGAGGAAGAAGACAGCAAAGAGGGACACAGATATGGAAACTTATGAAGAAAGGGAAAAAAAAAACGACAAGAAGGGACTAAGTAATAGATAGAATCTCTATCTGTAATATTAAACACAAAAGATCCTGTATCATTTCCTTAATAAATGTGGTTTTGCAGAGACACCAAATGGGGCAAGTGAGGGAAACAACTAGGTGCCATCAAAATGAGCCCAACTGATAATTAAATTACAATTCTTTGCCACTCCAGTTGATTTTCACTAGGACACATTGGGAAGTGCTGGCTGCTACTTGAACAGAGATATGCTCACTTCCAGTTGAAGGGAACTGGGGTGCTCAGGCAGCAATGAACTGTCCCACATGTACAGTTCAATTCATAACAGAAGATCTGATCTCTGCTCTCACTCAACAGCATTTCCGAAGTCTGAAAAAATATCTGAAGAACAGTTTTTCCCTGTTTATTCCCAAAAGCATGGAAATTCAAGAAGTTGTGCCAGAGTTTGTCCTTGTGGAAAAGAGGAACAGAATCTTACCTGGAATTTGAGGGACCAAACCTGTCAAATGGTCTCTGAAGTGTTGGGGGTTTATTCTTTGACAAAAAAACCTGGCAAAATTTTAAGTTGGTTTAAATTTCAACTTCTCCCCATCTATTGTTTTTTAATCCAGACAGTAGATATAGATTGGTTCCAAGAAGTACTTAAACTGATGCAACTTAGTAGTGACACCCTTGACAGAGCTGTGGTATACAGCATTCAGTATTTTTAGCTGCACAAAGTAATTTAGTAATTTGTTTCATTGGTGGTGTTTAGAGAAACAATGCCTCTGGGTCAGTAGTGCACAGATTCCTTGGATAGGCCTTGAAAGGGAAGAATTAGGGTGATATTTGCCAAGAAAGTAAAAGAGTGAGAGAATTTTGTGTACTGTTGGAAATGGTTTAAAGTGCTAAGACTGTATTTTTTGTTTGATGTGGAAAAAGTGACTGCATGTGTTCTGGAAGAAAACTCAAAATATTGTGTGCATTAATTTATATGTTGTTTCTCTTGAAGCATACCAGAAATCATCTGGGGGAAAACACTGACCAGTAAGTTGCTTCCATCTCTCTCGCCTTTCAGTTAAGATAAATATATTTCACTCCATAATGAAAGTTTCTGGCTTAAACTCCCAGATAATGGTCAAAATGCTGCCAAGGTCAAAGAACTTATTTCTGTACCTATCTATTAAAAAAAAAAGAAATAGAACCATAAGATTTAAGTAAGATTTAAGTTCTGGATGTCAGTTTGACAACACAGTTCTGGGTGATTTTCAATTTAGGAGGAAGCAGAAATCAGTTGGTCTTCAAAGCAAAATACAACACAGGAAATCTGCTCAGAAATTGAAACATTTGTATGAATTTTTAACAAAATTTACGGCAACTGCTTGAAGCCAACATCTACAGGAATGTTCCATTGATGTATCAAGAAAATAAGGAGAAGTGCAAGCAGTGAGGTGAAGAAAGGTTGTGCAGTGACTATAGATTTGTTAGAGTAGGCAAGGACAGGTTGGTCTTCTTGGGTCTCTACTCCTGGTTCTGCTGCCACAGCTTTGTCAGGTTAGATTCCAGTTCAGAAGACACTGCATGGTAATGGAAGCAGCCCTCTTAACTTTGATCAGGCTCAAAGTTAAGTACATATTGAAAAAAGGAGGAGCTGGTGAGTTATAGATCAGGTAGCTTCAGTTTGTGGAAATTACCAAGCAAACCATCTGTACCCATTAGAAGACAGACAGATAAGTAATGACAAACATTGTCAAGAGAAAATTCTATCAAACCACTAAGACCTCCTTTTACAATAAGGTAATTGGTGTTATACAAAGGAGAGAAGTACTAAAAAGTCATGTATCTTCATTTTAGTAAAGCTTTTGGCAATGTTTCTTAAGAATAAATAAATCTCATGGTGTCAGGAAAAGCAGGGCTGAGGAAGGGTTATCAAAATGGGGTCACTATCAAATGGAAAGATGTATTGAAAGAGGTTTCTGGGGAGTCTAGCTGAAGAAAAGAATAGAGACTAAGCTTATTACATGTGGAGACGATATGGAGAGCAGATAAAAGTGTTAGAATTCAGAGGGAATTTGTCAAATTGGTGATATGGTGTTTTTTAAGTAAAACACAAAAGAATTAGGTATTCAATAGGTGCAATAGACATAGCATTGTCAGTTCCCCAGATACAGGAAGGGGAAAAGTAAACAGGATTACAGTTGCATAGAAAAAAATGCAGAGTGAATCACAGGCTAAGCACAAGTCACCACTGTTATGCTGTTGTAAAGAGGAAAATGCCATATGAGGCGGGTAGAAACAGGAAAACAGCCTGCATAAGAGGCAAAGCAATTATTTTGCTCTGCTAACTCATGGTACACCCTCAATTTTAGTTTTAGTTTTGGGTTTTTTTTTCAAATGCTTTTCACCTGGATCATGCATGGCTTGGGGAACCGCACTTCAAGTGCAGAACATACAAGAACATAGAGGGCCTTTAAATATGGGAAAGACTGCTACAGGGAAGAAGCAAACAGTCTGTTCTCTGGGCCAGCAAAGGCAGACCTTTCACTAATGGACTGAAACTGCAGTAGGGAGTATATTCAGAGTATACATTAGAAAAAAAGACCTTTAGTGATAAGGGTAGAGAAACACTAGGAAAGATTGCCTGAGGAGATGGCAAATGCACCATACTGGGAAGCCTTTAAGAACAAGATTGAAAAAACAGTTATGTTATAACAAAGGAGTAGTTGATCCTGTTTCAGGGCAAGGGAAAGGACTATAAAGGGTGATTTCTTAAGGTCATTTTCAACCTTATGCTTCTTAGCTTTTTTCTGTTCCTTAAATTTCCCTGGTTATAACATTCACCTTACAAATTCAAACAGAAGTAGGGAGAGGTCTGGTTTGGATGCTCACATGTCAAAAAAATTTAGGCAATAGCTGTAAGCTTGAAGGCATTCAGAAAAGAGAACAGTTCTGGAAAGGCAGTTATACAGTGCAGAATCAAAATTAATCCACAGAGTTTGTCAAGAGAAGGTGAAAGAGTAAATCTGATGTATTTTACAAACATCTTCAAAAGGAAGGTATTTCTGTTAACAAGAAGCAGGCTTGCAATAGACAGATTCTGCAGCCAGATGAATTTACCTTTTCAAACAACATTTACATTTCTATCAGTTATTTTTCACACATTAAGGTAGTGTGGTACGTGTTGGGGTAACCCCTGAGAAATCTTCAGAAGTGCAGTGATGGATTTGCCATTTCTGCAACTCTTTAAAATAAAATGAAGATGTTTTTCTAAGAAACAACTACAGAAAGATTTTGGATATGGGAATGACTGGAGGAAATTCTACAGTTTTCAATATTGAGGTTAGACAAAAGGATCATAATACCTCTCTAACTTTCAAATCTGTTTACCCAACCTTATAGAGAGATGTAATGTTTACAGATCACTGTCAAATCTGCATAAATGGATTAGAAAAAGGCATGAATGAGCAATTACTCTTGTGGCCTCTATGCAGTATAATGCTTACTATTTACCAGGTCATTATATTACAAATTGTCACTTCTTTCTTCAGTTTTAACTGCATAGATTAATCTCTTAATAACATCTGGAGTTCCAAGGAGTAATGTATTTATATTAGCAGCATTATATATGACAGCAAATATATACGATATATTATGGTATATCCATTATGAGTTATATATATGCGACAGATACATATATTTTAAGCACACTAGTTTACCTCCTTTTGTTCTCAAGAGATTTGTGGAGCAGTGTTTCTTTTTTCCAGTGGGTTCCATCTGCAATAATTCACCACCAGCTTTGTTCTGAAGTCACTGAAGAGGTGATCACCACACATCAGCTGGGAAAACCACCAGAGCAGATCCAACAAAGTGCACCACACAGGAAGTTCTTCATTGGCAATATTATCCAGGGCCCCTACAGATCATAAGATTCCTGGATGCTGTTCTTGGAAGTAGGAAGATTTGCCTGCATGGATGCCTGTGACGAAACTACATATGCTGTTTATAAGGCTTCTCCTGTGGCAGAGTTTAGCCTAGTTGTGCTGTTCCAACAAGTTCCCCAGAACCACGATCTTTCTAAAAATATTGCTGAGTAGCCTTTTAGAAACAGCAGCTTAAAACCTCTAAAAGGGAAGGCTAGGTCAGTTTTTCAGAAGCAAAAGGCCTCATAGCTTTTCCTCACTTCAACTAACATTGTGGGGATTGCCTCTTCTCAAGGTCAGGCTCCTTCTTAATGATTTGCCTCTTTAGGGTATTTGCATTTACAACAGAGGTGAAGATGCAGCCAAATCCACAACCAAACTCCAGGCTGGCACTGAAGTTTGTCACTTGAACTCAATCTAATTAAAAAGTTGTTTATTACAAACCCTTCTGGGTAGACAGTTCCCTTTATGGACTCCCATTAAAGTCAATGGGGTTTTTGACCACAGTTATCCACTCTCAGAGAGCATCGGGCAGGGCTGGGACCCAGGTATGTAGTGTACTAGGTGGGGCCTTCTGCATCAACCAAATCTTTCAAAGAGCAGTTTTATTTGGCACATCTAATGACAGGCTTTTAATGAGAAAATGCAAACAAGCTGTCACAGAGGAAAACATAATTTTGAAATGAGTGGCAAATAGTTACGCTCTTTTCTTTTTATGTGATGCCAACTTTACTTTTCTTGGAGAACTAAGCACCTCATTTTCTGTGCTGGATATTAGCAGAAAAATGCAGAGTAAGTAGTTACAACTTTGGAGATAATTAGAGAAACGATAGGCACAGTCTGCTTTTGTTTTTCCCCAGAGAGATGCTGTGTAATGTTTTACAGAAAGAGTCAGAAAAGTGTTGTTTATTCATGTGATGAGATATTACAGCCTACTGATTTAACCTGGGTTGCTTTAACCTATGAAAAAAAAAAGCGAGGGAAAGTGAGTTGCTAGGCCATAATGCTTTTTATGGTGCTTAAGTTCTTTGACATTTTATGAAAGGTAATTTGTTTTCCCACTAGTGTCCTGGTTGGGTCCAGTTTGGCAAAACTAAGGAATAGATTCTTCCTTCTGTTTTTTTTTTCTCCCCATTGCTTTTCCTCTCCTTCCCAGTAATATTTTGTCTGAACTTGGCTTTTGCAACTGATTTTCAAAAAATCCCAGCAAAAAAAGAGAAAAAAAGAGATCTCCCAACCATTTCCATAAGGCAAAGAGCCTGTGTTCAGAGGCCCCCTGGGTAGACAGCGAGTTTGGTAAGAAACATTTTTATTGTTTCATTGGGAGAGGAGAATGGATTTGTGTTATTCAGCATGGACAGCACTGCCCATCAGCTTGTGCCTGGGCCTTTCTCTGCCATCCTTCCTTCAGCCACCCACAGCAGTAGCACCCCTCAGTCCTCCCCTCACACCCCAGAATGGGACTCTCCACCTGGCACTGGGCGAGTTTCTGCCCACATGGCATTATTTATTATTTTTTATTTTTAAATTTTTAGTCATTATTATTTGACTATTTTTCATTTAGTGTTATTGTTGTTGACGTTGTCCTCGCTGTTGTCACCACTGTTATTACAGGATATTTCCCTTACTTCCTATCCATGACGGCACCAACTCTCAATGCTCAAGGGCGGGAGGGAGAAGGAG
>NW_008678517.1:235917-237053 GCF_000695815.1 Acanthisitta chloris
CCTTTAGGACCTCCTGCTCAAGGGTGGGAGGGAAAAAGGAGAAGGAGAGAGAGGAAAGAGAGGGAGAGAGAGGAAGGAGAGTTTCTGCCCATAGGGACAGCGCTCAAGGGTGGTTTTATTATAATTTATTATTATTGCTGTTGTTATCTTTGCTGTTGTCACCACTGTTATTATAGGATCTTATTTTTCCTTTGCTACTCAACCAACTCCCAGTGCTCCCAATACCTTTAGGACTTCCCACCCAAGGGTGGGAGGGAGGAGAAAGGAGAGCAGAGGGGGGAGACGGCGAGAGAGGGAGAGAGGGAGAGTGTCTGCCTGCAGGGATAGTGCTTGGGAACAGTTTTATTAATATTGTTGTTGTTGTCCTTGCTGTTGTCACCACTGTCATGATAGGATTTTATTTTTCCCTTGCTTCCCATCCACGAGAGAACCAACTCCTTTAGGACCTCCTGCTCAAGGGTGGTAGGGAGGAGAAGGGAGAACAAGAAAGAGAGGGAGAGAGAGAAGGGAGAGGGAGAGAGGGATGAGAAGCAGCTTCTGTCCTTAGCGACAGCGCTCGGGGATGGTTTTATCATCATTTATTGTTGTTGTCCTTGCTGTTTTCATCACTGTTATTATCCTACTTTATTTTTCCCTTGTTTCCCATCCACGAGGGAACCAACTCCCGGTGCTCCCAACGCCTTTAGGACCTCCCGCTTAAGGGTGTGAGGGAGGTAGAGAGGGACATGGAGAAGGAAAGGGAGAGGGAGAGAAAAAGGAAGAAGGAGAAGGAGGAGGAGGAGGAAAAGGAGATGGAGAAAGAGGAAGGCGGAGAGAGGGAGTGAGAGGAGGAGGAGGAAGAAGGAGAGGGAAAGGAAGAAGGAGAGGGAAAAAGGAGGAGAAGCAGGAGAAAGAGGGAGAGAGGGAGAAGGAGAGGTGAATGAGAGAGAGAAGGAGAGAGAAGGAGAGGAGAAGGAGAAGGAAGGAGAGGAGAAAGGGACAGGGAAGGAGAGGGAAGGAGAGGGCAGGAGAGAGAAGGAGAGGAGAAGGAAGGAGAAGGAGGGAGAAGGAAGGAGAGGTAAGGAGCGGAGGGCGAAGGCGCGGCAGAGCGATCGCGGGGCGGGCGCCGTGCGGGGCGGAGCTGCGGGGCTCGGCTG
>NW_008678518.1:0-8764 GCF_000695815.1 Acanthisitta chloris
ATGTATTCAAAGCTGCTGGTCCAAACAGCACCAGTTTTAAGGCTCAGCATTCCTAAGACTGCAGGGTTGCACCCCAGTACTCTATAGGGATGCCCTTAGTTCCTTTCCCTGTGGCATTTTGCACATGGGATCTGAGTCACAGGAATTCTTCTGTCTTCCTTTGGCCAAGGGGAGATACAAGAAAATGCCACAAAGGTTTCTGCTTGTTAAACATAGACAATAAAAGTGAAACTTCAGGTTTAGAAAAGCCACCAAAAGGAGGAGAAAAAACTGAGTTTTGGGATCTTTTGAAATTTCTACTGTGCCAAGACTGGTAGTGTTGAAAGCTCATGAAATAGTTTAAGAATCTGGAGACGTCCAAGAGTAGATTTTTTTTTCTCTGCTCTGTTTGGTGATACATCAAGGGGTCTTGTAGGCAGAAGAACAGTATTGTTGACTACATCAAAGATTCCTGACTAGTAACAACCTTAGAAAAGAAAAAATAGTCCTACCTGGAAAATGTTCCTCAGGTATTTTTCGCTCACATCTTTGATCACACTCGTCCATGTCCTAAGAATGATTTTGGTCTCTCAGCTGACGGGCACTGGTTTCTGAACAGTGCACAAACTCTCCAGGAAGAGCAGAGCTGCCCCTGTCAGCAGGGAGCGAAGAGCACACCTGCCCTTCCCCAGAAACCACATGAGCAGGTGATGCTCCATGGCATCCCAACCTGTCCTGTGGGCTCGGGGCTGCACAGGCACAGGTCCCCAGAGCCTGAGCCCTGTCAGCAGGGAGCGAAGAGCACACCTGCCCTTCCCCAGAAACCACATGAGCAGGTGATGCTCCATGGCATCCCAAGCTCATGTGCAGAGGCTCTGCTGAGGCTTTTGTCCTCTGTGCTCACTTCATAATGGAAGGAAAACCAGCACTCAGTGCATGGCCTTTTCTGATTCAGGGAAAGTTTGAAACAAAACCAAAGGAAAAATCCAGCCTCACCCCTAAGACTGAATGAAAAATCCAGGACCTCAAAGGGATTGAACCACTTCATTCCCAGCATGTGTTTCGCATAGTCAGCAGCCTCAATGCCACAGACTTTGAGGTGCCAGAGACCTTCTCCCCAGCCCAAGCCCTGGCACAGCCACGGGTGGAGAGCAGCTCTCCCTGCCCAGGACACCCTCCACATCCTGTCCATGGTCTCCGGCCAGGAAAGGGAACTGCTGCCTCATTCTGAGCCCTCAAAGTTCCTGGAAAAGACAGGGATGAGCACATTCAGACTGCATGGCTGGGCCTGAGGCAGTCACTCCTCAGTGCTTTCCAGACTGGCCCAGCTCAGGAGTTCCAGCTCAGCTCCTCCTTCCCTCCTTGGGAATACTTCCAGCCCAAGGGTTTGACAAGCAACAAGCCAAACCTGCTGGAAGGTGTCTCACTTGTACAGAACACCAGAAGGGGAGATGCCCAGAGCCCCATCCAGCCTGGCCTAGAACACCTCCAGGCATGGAGAAGCCAAAGCTGCTCCGGGCAACCTGTGCTCACCACCCTCACAGGGAAGAATTCCCTCCCAGTATCCCATCTAACCCTGCCCTCTGCCAGTGGGAAGCCAATCTGCCTTGTCCTCTCCCTGCCAGCCCCTGTGTAAAGCTCCTCTCCAGTTCTCTTGGAGCTCCTTGGCTCTTGGGCAGCCCTCTTGGGCAGCCCAGCCCTGAGCCCAGCACTCCGGGGGTGGCCTCAGGGGTGTGGAACAGAGGGGAAGGGTCCACCCTGCCTCCACCAACTGTGACACTGCTCCTAGTGCAGCTCAGGGCACTTTTCTTCTCTTTTGCTGCAGGAGGACACTCCCAGTTCATGGGCATCCTTGTGTCCAGCAGGACCCTGCCAAACTTTACTTTTCCAACTGGATGGCCCCCAGCATATCCTGGTGCCTGTGGTTCTTCCTTACAGCATGGAATGACATGCATGTGAAACTCTGGCCAAGTGGCAAACAATTCTCACTCAGACTGATGGTCTTCAGCCACTTTCATTTTGACTCCTGGCCTGTTCTCTGTATTCACAAACTACTGGGGGCTGCTGCTTATGTTCCTCAGAGATAGTTCCCGACCTCCACTACAAGAGCAGCACTGCTCCATGCTCATTCCCAGCCTCCTCTAAGCTCTTTTGCCAATCTCTCTTTTATTCCAGTTCTCTCTTCTTCTGGGTATTTCAGCCAAATACTCGGTCCCAGGGACAACAGGTGAAACACGAATCACAGTGGTGTGCAGCATGAGAAGTCCACCCATGGTAAAATCAGTTTATTAATGAAGGTGTTAGAAAGGACTGGTCTCAGTATTGTTCCCAGGGTACATCGTTCGACTTTGTGCTGCTGATCACTATGTGTACAAGAAGGTGCATTCTGAGCAAGCTTCAGGACCATATTCAGGAAGATTTTGCAGAATTTACAACAATGATTCCTATTCCATATCTTACATGGGAAAAATGCAATGGTCCGTGCTCCCTCTCACCAGAGGCAGGTAAAGAAAAAGCAGTCCTGTTGTCAGTGACAGAGGATTTCCTCTGTCTAGGGAGCGTGCTATACTGGTGCCACATGCTGTGGGAAGGAGTACTCTGAGGGAGATAAAAGCTGGGGTGCAGAGACGATTTGAAGACTATTCTTCAAACTACATAAGCCCATATTTTGTGGACATTATGTGCAATTCCTGGGGAAGGGCTGAAACTGTGATTCCGTGAGATCCTTCCCTTCCCAGCTCAGTTTTTCCATTAATGATAACAGATCTAAGCTGAAACTTGCCCGGTCTGGATAATCCACTCATTTTACTATGAGTTTTGATCTGAGTGAGGACTTCTTGATCTTGAAAACACTCCAGAACTGGCTGAGGATGAGCAGGTTGGGGGTTGAGGGCATCATTTAAAATGAGATAATTTAGCAAGGTGAAAAGCACAATCACAACCATGGACAACAGGACATCAAATGAACAGGGAACTTCTGACCAACCTCAGATCAGAAAGGAGGAATATGGAAGAAAAAAATGTGGAAGAAGAATCAGGTTATCCAGGAGGAATGTAGAGACAGTCCTGTGGAACCAGTAGGGGAGTGTGAAGAATAGTTAGGGAGCTCTTGAGCCAGATGTCCACTAGGTCATAGGACCAGAGGGTGCTAAGGTCTGTTATATTAAAAAAATCCTGGAAATAGAGGGTGGCTTCTGAGAACTGGAAAGAACATTACACCAGTATTCAAGATGGACACAAGGGAGAGCCTGAGGAATTACAGGCTGCTCAATCCCTGGGGAAGTGATGGAACAAATTCTCCTGGATGCACTTTTAAGCAAGAGAAGGGGATTAGGAAGAGCAAGCATAGATTTACCAAGGGGAAATCATGCCTGACCAACCTGATTGGCTTGTCCAAAGTCCTTCTGCAGCTCTCCTGAAGCCCCTTTAGGCACTGGAAGGGGCTCTAAGGTCTCTCCAGAGACTTTTCTTCTCCAGCCCCAGCTCTCTCAGCCTGGCTCCCCGCAGCAGAGGTGCTCCAGCCCTCAGAGCATCTTTGTGGCCTTCTCTGGACTTGCTCCAGCAGCTTCACAACCTTCTGATGTTGGGTCCCCAGAGCTGGAGGCAGCACTGCAGGTGGGGCTCACCCGAGTGGAGCAGAGGGGCAGAATCCCCCCTCACCTGTTGCCCACAGTGCTGGGGTTGAGCCCAGGACACAAGAGTTTTCTGGGCTGCCAACACACATGGCTGGGGCATTTTGAGTTTCTCATCCACCAGCTCCCCCAAGTCCTTCTTCTCAGAGCTGCTCTCAACTCATTTTCTGCCCAACCTGTGTTTGTGCTTGGGATTGCCGTGACCCAGATGCAGGACGTTGCACTTGGCCTCATACCAACACAATCACCCTATGACTTTGGGCTAATGGCAATAACTCCAGCCTGTTGAAACTTCAAGCTCCTCTTGCTACTTTACCTGCCTCATGCCATCTCGAGTCCCCCATGCTCCCCTTGGTACCACCTCATCATCTTTGTATTGGGTTTACATGGCCAGTTTTGGGGAGCAAGGGGCTGCAGGGGTGGCCTCCATGAGAAGACACCAGAAGTTGTCTCCATGTCAGGTAGAGCCAGCTCCAGCTGGCTCCGAGATGGACCCACTGCTGGCCAAGGCTCAGCCAAGCAGTGATGTTGGTAGCACCTCTGTGGGAACATATTTTAGAGGGGGTAAAAACTGCTGCGCAACAGCAGTTGGGAGGGAGCAGAGAGATGTGAGCAATAGTCCTACAGGCACCAAGGCCAGGCAAGAAGGAGGAGGAGGAGGTGCTCCAGCACTGGAGCAGAGATTCCCCTGCAGCCTGTGGTGCAGCTCATGGTGAGGCAGAATTTTGCTGCCACAGCAGGTGGGAGAAGCCCTGAAGGGAGCTGCAGTCTGTGAAGATCCCACACTGGATTAGGCTCCTGGCAGGGGCTATGTTCTGTGGGAAGGAGTCCATGAAGGAGCAGGTTTTCCGACAGGACCTGTTGCTGCATGGGGGACCTACACTGGAGAAGTCTGTTCCTGAAGGATTGCACCCCATGGAAAGGGACCCATGCTGGTGCAGTTCTTGAAGAACATCAGCCCATGGGAAGGACCCACACTGGAGAAGTTAGTGCTGGACTGTCTCCCATGGAAGGGAACTCATGCTGGAGCTGGAGAAGTGAGGAGGAAGGAGTGACAAAGATGAAGAGTTATGAGCCGACACCAATCCACATTCCCTATCACCCTGCACTGCTCAGTGAGAGAAGGTAGAAGAGTTGGGAGTGAAGTGGAACCTGGGAAGAAGGGAGAGGTAGGGGGAAGGTGTTTTCAGGTTTGTTCTTATTTCTCGTTTTCCTATTCTGTTTAACTGGTGATAAATTAATTTCCCCAAGTCAAGCCTGTTTTGCCTGTGACAGTAATTGAGGAGTGATCTCCATGACCCATGGGACTCTCATCATAATTTCTCCCCCTGTCCTGTAAATGTGCAGTGTTGGAGCAGCTTGGTGGGCACCTGACTAGGCAAGATCAACCCACCACAGTTCTCTAAACCACTTCATCACCACCTCCACCTTTCATGCACCATCAGCTCCCCAACCCCACTGTTAGTGAAGGGACTACCAGCACTGCAACGTTCTCTACTGTACTTTATTTCCCCTCTCTCAAGACTTGCCAGTGGCACATGCTACCCTGTGACATCCAGTGGCCTGGATCCCCATCTGCCTCCAAACCACTCCTGTGAGGGCTGGACAGTCTGGAACTGCCTGTGGCAGGTCTGTGACAAGTCCATGGTAAGTGCACAGCAGGTCCACGGTGGGTCTCTGGTGGGACCATGGTGGTCCCTTGGCTCACCTGCAGTGTCCTTCTATGGGGACATCCTCACTTTCTGTGCACATGATACACCAGTGTCTCCAGCACTCTCTGTGCCCGCTTCAGGACCTCCTCCTCATCCACGCTGTGGAAGGCCTCACAGGGGGTCATGGGGTGAGGGTGGTAATTCGGGTACTGCGTGGCCTTGCCATCCACACCGTAGCCACGCAACCACTGCACGTCTGGCACCAGGACCCTCAGCTCTGGCTCCTGTGCCTCCAGCCATTGGGCCAGCTCCATCAGCCCCACTGGACCCTCAAAGGCCTCACCACGGCAAAGTACGGCAGCCACCATCGCCTTCTCCAGCGCCTGGTGCACTTTGAAGAGGACCCAGTTGGGGCAGCATCGTGCTATGTCATTGTGGGCTGCCTGCAGGTCACTCGTGGCTTGCTGCAGCCACCGCAACACTGCTCAGCCAGGAGCTGTGACCTCCCTGTCCCCCGCCGTGGTGCTGGGCAGTGGTTGCAGGTTTGGACTGGACACAGAGCTCCTGCAACATCTTTGGCTGCCTGGGAGCATGGAGTTGCCTCGAGGTTGCCAGGCTGGGACCCACATTCACCTTCCATGTCTTCTCTGCCACAGCCCGCAGCCTTTTCAGCCCCTGCAGCTGGTGCACATCACCTGCCAGTGCCACATTGTTCTCCTCTAGAACAATGGCCACATCCTGTGGCTCCTGGCAGATCAGCATTTCACGCAGCACAGACAAGGCAGGTGCCCCCAGCTGTCCACCCAGGATGTTATTTATCTCCTGTGTTATCTTCTCCAGGATCCTCAGCTGGTGCCGGCTCAGGTCCCTCTCTGCATGTCGGATGTAGAGGAGCCGCTGAGCACCACCAGACGGGCACACATGGATGACCTGTGACTGGGAGCTGCCCTCCACCCTTGCACCATCGTGGACCAGCACAGTGCGGATGTCTTTGCAGCATTGCACTTTCAGCAGCTCCACTGCAACAACACCATCCCGCTCTGTTCCTGTCATGGCCTTCTGGCTGTGCCACTGGAGCAGGGACTCCAGCCCTATCCTAAACCACAGTGATACAAGGAGGGTCTGCAGACGCCTCTGCCCAGGGCAGTGAGAGCCATAGTGGCATGGCTGCAGACCACCCTCCTCCAGCAGCTGCTCTGTCACCTTTGAGAGTACTCGTGGCTGCAGGTGCAGTGGCAGCATTTCCAACAGCCATCTGGCATTACACCCGGTCACCGGCAGGTCAGCCATGAACACAAAGGTCTTCTCCAAGGACTGAGCAGTCTCTGAGGGCAGGCAGTCATTGAAATACAGCCTGTGGGATGGCTCTAGGCGGTCAGCAGTGCTCATCAGGTACAGCTCAGTCACAGAGGAGCAATCAGGGGTCTCTTGTGCCTGCTGCAGCAGCTGGAAGAAGTGCCTTGTGGCCAGCAGGACTGTCTTCTTTTGGGTATTAGTAAGAGTCCAACTGACACGGCTTTCCTTGTAGATTTGGGCCAGGACATGGCTGTAGTGAGTCAGTGTGGGGAGTGCAACCACCCCAAGGTGTTGCAGGAGGTCTCCAAAAACAGCCGTGTGGCGGTCAGGCATGAAGAGGTAGGGGCAAAAGTCAGCCTCATCTGGGAGTGATGTCACCACTTGGCATGGCCTGGCCATGTCCCCTGACTTGGCCAGCACCACAGGCAGCTCAGCAAGGCTCTCTGCATCCACCTCCGTCAGATGGGTCTGCAAGAATTTGTACACCTTCTGGAGCACTCTGGCCCGTGTGTTCACCTGCTCTGGTGAATTGCAGGCTGCCCTGCACACATGCTTCAGGTTGGACACCACCAGAGCGGTGGGTATCTTTGTAAGGACTCCCATGGCCTCCAGGGGCTTCTTCTCAGATTTGAAGGACTTTGGCAGGATGGTGGCTGATGTCCAAAGCAGCTCAGCTGCATTTTGGCAGTGGTAAATGCTGCCTTTCAGAGCAACAGGCTTAGTGCAGTCTGCGAAAGGGAGGTGGAGGTTTATCAACTCTGGGGGGATGTCCAGTGGAGGCAGGAAGTGGATTGAAGCAATTTTCCCCAGGAAGTCCTTTGACTCAAGATTTTTCAGCAAGGTTTCAAGCTGCTTGAGCATCTCCTGCTGTCGCTTCAGCAGATCTGCAGCATGGCACGTAGCCTGAGCAGCTTCATGCTCTATCTCCTGGGCCAGTGCTACAAAATCCTCTTCAGAGAGGCTGGTCTGGACACCTGCCTGAAGCAGGAAATTTTTAGCTTCCCCATTCTTATCTAGCTCCTTAAAGAAATATTCAGGCACAAAGCGGTGTTGGAGCCGCAGAGTGCAGAAGGAGTCTGTGTTGTCATAGAAGTAGGAGGCCAGACGCAGCTTACCATGGACATCAGGTATAAAGGCCACATTTTGAAAAGCTTCCATAATGGCTTTTTGGGTCTGAGGGTCATAGCTGGGTCTCAGGACAAAGAACAAGCGCAGAGCTTTCATAAGGTAGTGCTGTGTGAGCTGAGACAGCCGGGGCAGCACCATGGCCCTGAAGAGCTTTAGATCATCTGTGAGCTTCCACATCAAGTCCTTGGCCAGCTGCTGGTGGATCCGGTCTGCTGTGAGCAGCACCGTGTTTCTGTCCAGGTTGTACAAATCTTGGGTACCCGGGGGTACTTCTAGGGTGCCTCTGCAGAGCAACAGGACCTTGCAGTAGGGAGCCACAGCTACATAGCCCCCACCAAACTTCTGGAACAGAGGCAGGTGCTGGAGCTGATCCAGTCCAGATGAAGCCAGGTTTCCCTGCACAAAGTGCAGCAGGGTAGTCACATCCTTCTCCTTTAAGTCCTCCCAACGGAGCTGATCTTTGGTGCCTGCCAGATGGGCCACTACAACCCCAGGATCTGTGACCTGCAGTGCCATTGGCTTCAGACAGCGATGGGCAAATGCAGAGACTGACAGGAACCTCTGGAGCACAGGGATGCCGAGCTTGTGCAGCACCTTTTCCACTTCTGTGTGACACTCATAAAGAACCCTGGAGAGGGAGGATAGTGGCAGTAGGTGATTCGAGTCTGTCTTATTCCCCTGAACAGGCAGCACTGCCATGTCCTGGAGATGATCCATGAATGACTTCATGTTTTCTTTCAGTTTCTCTGTGGTCATCATGGGTTTGCAGACCACAGCACGAAAGAACTCCCACAGCTTCTTGAGCCACTCTTGCCACTTCGTGGACCAGTCCAACTGACCCAGTGCCTCCTGGATGAGTGGTGCGGCCTCTGAGAGGTCAAGCTCCTTCACAAAACAAGGTGGGGCACAATCAGAAATCAATTCGCAGGCAAAGAGGTGGCCATGGTCAGGAAAAAGATGGGAAAAGGAGTCCTTGAAGACTATGTGGTGGCTGCTGAGGGCATTCAGGTAACCATCTTGTGTGGCCAGCAATGGCAGGCCTTCCAGTTCTGCCTTGTCCACATCCATGGGCTGCAC
>NW_008678518.1:8798-11646 GCF_000695815.1 Acanthisitta chloris
TCCCCAGGGGTGTCTCAGTCAGCTTGCAGGGCACAGGCAGGGCCAGGGCCATGAGGAAACGTCGGAGAGAGTCTGGCTTTAAGGCAACAGCATTCACCCCGGCTTCAATGAACTCCTCATGGATCTGCTGCAAGTGGCTGAATGCTGGAACCAGTTTCATGTTCAGGGCCTGCAGCACCTGATGGAGATTTGGGTCAGGCATTGCCTTGAGGAAGTATGGCTCAGTTAGCAAGTCTCCTCCACCTGGAGACATCCAGGTTATTGTCACCATGCTGCCAGGTGACGACTCATGGTACACAGGCACCAGGGGCAGGCGTGCATGACTGAGGTGCTTATAGACCTCCCTTACCATGCCCTGAAAGGTAGACTGCACCCCTGTCGTAACAGGGAAGAACTGGAGCAAGTGGGAGGCCAGGTGCTCCTGGCAGGGATACAGAGACTTGTACTGGAGCTCTTCTGTGCCCAGAGCTTTCCACTGCCTGGTGAGAAAGTCACAGTATAGTGGAACCATCAAACGCTGGAGCAAGAATTGATTCCAGGCTGCCTCTGTGTGGCCTTTGTCCTGTCGGAGGCTGCGCCTGGCTGCATCCACAGAGAAGTTGGCGTTGATGTGCACAGGCAGACCAGTGTTCAATGCCAGTGGGAGAGTGCAGAAGGCTCTGCCCTTAACTCTGTGCAATGGCTTCAGGCAGGCAGCCACAGCCCCATAGGGCAGTCGCTCAAGCACTGGAGACTCCTCGGCCCCCTCCTGAACCCCAATTTGGTAGACTACTCGCCACAAAGTACTGGTCTTGGCCTTGCTGTTTTTGACTCTCATGATATAGGAAGCAGTGGTGGAGCTGACCCCATCCACGGCTTGGCTCAGTCTCGCTTGAAAACCCCATCTCAGCTCTGCATCACCATCTGTAAGCTCTGTGGTAATCCGCAGCTTCTCCACCAACCGTTTCCCATCTGTGGGGATCTCAGAGAATACCACAGTGTGGACGTGCCGGAGGAAAAGCACCAAGTTCTCACCTTCCTCAGCCAGTGTTTCCTCCATGTCCCTGAGGTCTTGCTCTCGCACGACCATGTCAGACACCTTGGACTTGAAAGCCCCAGCTGCAGTGCGGAGTGGCAGCCGGAAAAGGACACCCTGGTTCAGGTTGAAGAGGGAGGGTAGGAAGGTGTCATAAACGTCTGGAAAATTCCTCTTGAATTCAGGGTTCACAGCAAACATCCCACCACGCTTCTCAGTTGTGGCTGTGGGCACATAGTAGAGGTGGGGATCAAAGACACACAGGGCACTGTCTCCTGTCAGGAAGGCTGGGCAGTCAGTATAGTGGAAGACAGTGTTAAAGCCAAGGCCATATTTGCCTGTGACATCCTGCCTGCCTTGCTTGCCACCCATCCCCAGATGCTGAATGCCATCAATGTCCTGCTGCTGGAAAGGGCTGTCATTGTAGATGCAGAGGGCAGGGCCCTGCAAGAGGTTCCATTTCTCACTGAAAGTGGCCTTTACTGGGTGCTGCCGGCGGTCCCACACGAAGTGTATGAGCCCTGCACCAGCATCATCTGCATTCTGGAGCATCTCTTTCACTATATCAGGAGCAGATGTTGGGTAGTCCTTTAAGATGTTCTTCAGCCGTGTTGGCAAGTCTTCATGGGCTCCAAATGGCTGCATCCAGAGGCTCAGGTCATCAGTGACCAGTTGGCTCCTCTCCAGTGCTCGGTGGCGTGTGGTAAGCACCCCACAGTGCAGGGCTGCAGCTCGGGACAGCTTTTTATGGCACAGCAGGACATCTCTGTCTATTTGCATCCATGGTGTATCATTGAAGTGGAGCTTGTCCCGTGGACGCAAAATGCCCTCCTCGTCAGGCAGGAAGAGTTGCTGAGTCTGGTAGGCATCTGGCTCATTGCCATCTTCCATCAAGCCACATAACACCAGCCGCAAGACCAGAGACAGCTCTTCGGCAGGCAGTGGCTCTCCAGCATGTGTCTCTGCCAGGGTGCAGAGCACTTGGGCATAATCATCCCAGGTGAATTTGTGGCGCAGCCCCACACACTCCCAGAGTTGGCTGTAGGGCTTGTACTGCTCTTGGAGCTGGTGAAGGTATGGGACAGCTTCGAACGACAGTGTCTCAGCCACAGCCATGACTGGCACAAAGTGCGAGCCCACCAAGATGAAGGGCTCTCCTTGGGCCACTGCAGAAGCCACCTCATCCCAGCTGGAGTGTTCTTTCTGGAGCAGCTTGTTCAGGTGCTTGTAGCAGCAGTTGGTGCTGTCCTGCAGGTTCTCCAAAGGGAGAGCATTGGAGCTATTACACAGTGCCTGCAGTTGCTTAAGGACGGTACCTGATGGTATCTGCCGGTCCAACCCCAAGAAGGATGCAACCTCCTTGGAGAGGCTGAAGTTTTCCCCCAGATCTTTAAGAGCCAATACAGGGTGTATGAGTCCCACTAGTGGGGCATGGAGGGGATGGTAGAGCTGGGCAGCTGGCAGCAGCACATGCTCACCAGTGGGCAGTGTGCCAGGGAGGAAGGGCACAGTCCGGAATGCAGCCTGCATGGTGTTGTTCACTGTCTCCTTCATTACATCCTGAAGCAGCTCAAGGATGCAGGCAGCCCTCTGGCAGCCCTGGGCATGGTCCTCAGCCCAGACAAGCTGCACAGTCTTTGCCCGCTCCAGCAGCTCTGGCAGGGTCACTGTGTCCTTCACCATGCCTAGCCTCTCCAGTTGGCTTAGTGTCTCTGGGGAAAGGAAGGCATTCCCAGTGGGGAAGCGTCCATCCTTAGGGTCGTACAAAGCAGCAGCTCGGCCTCTGGGGTGCACCAGGTGGTTAATGAGCTGCAGGTGGCCATGAGGGGTGGC
>NW_008678518.1:11672-16372 GCF_000695815.1 Acanthisitta chloris
ACGTCACCATGGGACATATCCAGTGCATGGAGAAGCAGTGGGTCCCGGTCAACAGCAGAGAGGTTTTCCAAATTGGGAAGCACAAGCTCACAGTAAAAGCGGGGCCAGTCATAGGTGCAAGCATCCACTGCCTTCCCAAGGCCTCTCTGCACCTGCTCTGGCAAGACCACAGCTAACAGGGGATGGGGCACAATGGTGGCAAAGACATGCTTTGCCACAGCACCCAGCTTGGGGTGTCTGTCCACAGCCTGGTGCAGGAAGCAGGCGTGCTGCAGCGAGCACCATGAGCGGCCGTCAGAAAAGAGCCTGGGGCCGTTCCTGGCTGCCACAGCCTGGTAAAAGCTAGTCACGGCCTCCGTAAAGGGGTAACGGGCAGTGTTAATATCCGGCCAGAAGAGATGATACTCATAATTCTTCAACTCACCTGCCTCATGCATGGCACGGAGGTGGTCCAGTGCCCGGAGCCAGGCAATCGGCACGGCATTGCGGAGCAGCACCCGGTTCCACTTACCCTGCTCCGCTGTGTCCCACAGCCCCTTGCGGTTTGAGAGGATGCTGAAGGCCCCATGTACATGGATTGGCAGCCCTGAGATCACTGGCATGGGAAGGTGGCAGAAAACTTGCCCCTTCTCAGCATCCAGACGTGGCATCCACTTGCCATCTTCAGTAAGGGCAAGGGGAAGGGCCACACCAGCCATGGGAGGTGGAGGATGGAGCCCTGCCTGTGTGTTCTTGTGAAACAGCTCCAGCAGCTCCCCATCACCCTGACACACCAAAACCAGGTAGTGCCACATGGTCTTGGATTCCTCATTGCAGGCTGAGAGTTGCTCGATGGCTGCCCAACTTGGGGGGTCCCCAGGGGCCCCCAGATCTCGGATCTCCTTTCGCCGCAGTATGGCCAGGGTCATGGTATCCTCTGCAGAGGTGGCTGTGTCTGGCAGCATCTCCAGGGACAGCTCCCTAACCTTCTTCAGGAAAAGCAGCAGGAGCTGGTTAGAACCAAGGAAGCCGGTGCCAAGGGACTGGATCCGCTCTATACCAAAGGCTTCTGAGCAAATCTGTGATACCACAGCTTCCTCTTCAGTGCGAAAAGGCAGGCGGAAAAGGCTCCCTGGAAAGGGCCCTGGCTCAGGCAGGCGGCACCCAAAGATACCATGGTAGGGCTGGAACTGCTCAGCAAAGAGACGGAGGATGCGTGGTCGGCTGGAGAAGTTCAGGCGGATTCCAGGGCAGCCAGCCCTGGGAATGTGCTTGCCCAGATGGGTGCCATTGGGATCAAAGATGAGCAGCGTCTCCCCAGTCAGTACTGCTGGCACATCTGTGACACGGTAGACAGAGCTGAAGCCCAGCCCAAAGCGCCCAATCCGGCCTGCCTGGGCCTCCTTTGTAGCAGCCCCAATCCGTGTGATGTTGCGGAGGTCATCCTCTGTGAACAGGGCATTGTTGTAGGCCCAGAGCGCTGGGCCATGGCAGACAAACATGCCTGGGTCTAGCAGCCCAGAGGGTGCCTTTCTGCAGCACCGGAGGTCCAGGAGGAAGCGGCACACAGTAGCTCCAGCATCCTCTGCATTCTGGACCATCTCTGCGAAGAGGTCGCTCTCCTCACTGTACTCCCGGAGGATGTTGCGGAGGCGTAAGGTGATGGGCTCTGAGGGGCCACAGGCTGTGAATGGCTCCGGGCCCAGTAGCCGCGTACTGAGCAGCTCCACGCCCAGGAATGTGGCTGTTCCAGATGGTACTGCCTGGTGCACCACATCCTGAACATCATCCTCTTCCTCCAGCTCCATGTCCAGGTACACAGTAGAGGCAGCTGGGCAGAGGGCAAAGCCTGAGCCCTCTGGGATCCTCACAGGAACTGGCACAGTGCCCTCACCCTGGTGCCCCTGACTCTTCAGCCACTCCAGGACAGCTACAACCACCTGCAGCTCTTCTGCAGTGCCTGCTCTGGAGCTGCGCTTGTCTATGTCCTGCCCCAGGCAGCGCAGGGCTAACACCACCCTCTCCTCACTCACCCCCATCCCCACCCCCCAAGCCCGGAAGAGGCAGGTGTAGGGCAGGAAATCAGGGGGCACCCGGGGCACCAGCATCCCCAGCTCCAGCTCCTTAGGATGGTCCAGCACAGCATCACATGGCAGGACAAACCCAGACCCAGTCCACACCACAGCATCATCTGGGGCAGCCCCAAAGGTCTTCAGGTTTTCCTGCATGTGCCTGTAGATGGGATGGAGAGCAGGACCCACCTTATCCACATCCCTGCGCCCTGCCAGCTTTCTCAGCTGCTCCCACACTCTCTCTGGTGGTGGGGTCTGGCTCAGGCCCAGCTTTTTCTCTGCCTCTGGCACAAAGGCGCCAGTCAGGGGCATGGCAAGCCCCACCAGGGACTGGTACTGAGTGGATCGCAGCTCTGTGAGTGGCAGGAAGGGCTGTGCAGACATTCCAGTGCACTTGGAGCAAGGTACCCATGGCAGGGCCTTGAGCTGCCTGAGCTCTGCAGCGCTGAAGCCAGCCAGTGCCTTGGGGTGGTTGCAGACCTCGATCAGTGCCTCAGCCCTGTCCAGAGCCACTGTACCACCCTGAGTCACTTTTGCTGCAGCTGCTAGGACGTCTGAAGGCAGCAGGCACCCCTCACCGTGCCGCAAGCCCAGGGCCCTCAAGGCACGGAGGACAGACTCACTGTGGAAGGCAGCAGGAGGAAAGTGCTCAGGTCCCAGCAATACCCGCAAAGTGCTGTCGCAGGGGTCATAGAGGTCTCGTGGGCACGCGGGGCCGTTGGGGGTCTCCAGGAAGGCCAGCTCGCTGCAGGCCTGCTGCAGCAGGGGGCTCTGTGCGAAGACGATATCTCCATGCTGCAGCACCCAGAGCAGCAGTGCCTGCGTCTCAGCAGCCCTCCCTGCATAGGTGCCTTGGGCCACGGCTTTGATGGCCTTTAGCATCACACAGGCTGCACTGATGAGGGGTCTTTCCAGCCTCCACAGGAGTTGCCGGTCAGCTTCATCCCGGCACTGCAACATGGCTTCTGGCAGCACCACACCTCTGGGCAGCTCCAGCTCTGGCTCAAGCGCTGAGGTGTCACCAGCTGGTACCAGCAAAATAGGCTGCGGCGTGGCCAAGCAGGGCAGTGGCATAAAGAGGGGCAGAGCAGCCAGCGTGGTCCTGTCCTGCTCTGTCAGGGATGGGACTTCTGCTAGGTAGAGCCGGAGGGTGACCACATCTGCATCAGGCAGCAAGGCCATGTGGGAGGCCACCGCTGCAGCCCCCTGCCTGCCCAGCGCCCTCAGGGCATTGAGGGGGGATGGAGGCAGGATGTAGTGGGACAGGGAGTGGTGCCACATGCCCGGAGGCACCACTGGGCAACCCAGGACCTCCAACACAGAGGCCACAGCAGGTGGCAGGCACTGGTCCTCCCATGTCTGGAAGATAAGACTGGATTGGGGTATCAGCGGAGCTAGACGGATAGTGGGAGCATCCAGTGGGGACAGCGATATGAGAGGGAGCCCCTCCAGAGGGCCCAGGTCTTCCATATGGTGGGCCAGGAATTGCCACAGGGCTGGAAACCAGGAGACTGGGGGCTGGGGGGGTCCTTGGGCTGGGCACCAGGTCACTGGGGTTGAAGACTGAGACATCCAGGTTGGGGGCAGAGCCAAGCGCAGGGTCTGTGCAGTCACCGCTGGGTCCAGCAGAACCAGGTTGAGGAAGAGACCTGTATGCAAGAAGCAGAGGCTGGACTAGAAGCACATGGGACCTGGAAAGAGCCTGAGATCTTCGGGGGATGGTGGCCCCCTCATACTGGCAATGGGAGGACCTGGGCTCTGGAGGGACAGTGGATACCCTGAATAGGAGCCCCAGACTAGTGGAGATAGAGGAGATCTGAGAGGGAAAATGGTGTCAGGGGGCCCCAAGGTCCTCAGATGAGGAACACAGGGAGACCCAGGACCTGAGGGAGCACAGAGGGGACAGGGGAATGTGAGAAGAACCACAAGGACAGTGGAGTCCCCAGAGAGATGGGGAGGTAGATATGGGGAGATACTGGGGCTGCAGAGAAGTCCCAGGGTGTACGAGGGTGCCTGGGGTTTTAGAGGGTGACCAGGGGACCCAAAGATGGACCAGGGGCTCCCCCCTTCTCTTACCCTTCTTGGCAATGCCTCGCAGGAGGCTGTCCAAGTCCGGCTCCAGGTCTGAGGGCAGGAAGGACCCGGCCAGGCCAGGCAGGAGTTCCCTGTAGGGACAAACAGATATGCTGGGGTAATGAGGGACAGACAGCTTCCTGGACACTGCCTCAGTTGAGAGAGGAGGTGAGTGAGGAGAGGTGAGAGGAGAGCAGTGAGGAGCTCAAATGTCCAGGTTCAGCTGTGGCCCACTTTTCCAACTCAAGAGTGGGAGCTGCACCCCTGGGCAACCAGCTCACCTGCCCTCTCCACAGGGAACGGAGCTACCAGGGGCCGTGGGCTCACCTGGGGCAGTCAGACGTGTCCACGTAGATAGTGTCTGATGCAGTTCCAAAGGCCACGAATGTCCCATCAGCACGAGGCAGGAGGGGAAGACCCTGCAGCTCAGCATGGGACCCATCCCCGGCCACATAGCGCAGCAGGGAGAGACGGTCAGCAGCTGGGAGGTCTATGTCCCCGTGGCGCCGCAGCACCTCCCGCACGTATCCTGCTGTGGCCTCTCTCACACCCTTTGGCATCCCCAAAGCCAGCGCC
>NW_008678518.1:16387-16644 GCF_000695815.1 Acanthisitta chloris
CGGGGCCTGGCCGCCTGGCCTGCCACCAGCAAGGCCCGGACTGCCTGCTGTGTGGCCACGTCCCCCGCGGTCTCCGGCAGCAGCACAGCCTCATGGCCCCGCAGCCCCCCCCCCACCCCCTGTGCGGCTGGCACCAGGATGGGGGCAGCTGCCAGCTCCTGGCAGACATGGGTCACCAGGCTGCGGATCCGGCCAGAGCTCGGTGTGCGCTCGGGGTCTGGCCAGATGCTGTAGGGATCTGCGCCGGGCAGAGCCAG
>NW_008678518.1:17024-19352 GCF_000695815.1 Acanthisitta chloris
CCTCATCCCCCGACGGCACTGGGACAGGAAGAGGCTGAGGGGATGCCACAAGGGTCCCTAGGTGTGTCTTGACTCCATCAGGGGCCACGCGGTGCAGGGCCACACGCCGGACGTGGCGGAGGAAGAGAAGGGCAAGAGGAGCCTCAGTGAGGAAGGTCTGGATGAGGCTACAGATGCGCTCAGGGTCGGAGACCCCTGCAGCAATTTCCGAGGGTTGCTGGCGAAGGGGGAAGCGGAAGAGGGTGGCCTGGGCAGAGGCGCGGTGCAGTCCCACAGCTTCCAGCCCAGCCCAGAAGGGCTCGAAAAGGCCAGGAAGGTCCTGGGCTGCAGAGACGTCCCAGCGGTTGCCAGCACCTGGCAGCACCTGGCCTTCGGGGAGTATGGGGGACTCAGCACGCCTGGCAGGTCTGGGGACATGGGAACCATGAGATCAGGACATGGACACCACTGCTTCTCCAGATCATCCCAACTCATCAGTGCCCCAGATGTCCACCCAACACCATCAAGTTCATCCCCATGGTGCCTCCCACGATCTAAAGCTTAATCCCAATTCACCAGTTCTCTCACAGTTTGCTGCTGTAGCCCTACCCTCCACTGCCACCCAACCTCCCCCCAGCCTCCCATCAGCCTCCTGGTGCTTCGAGTTTCCTCACTTCAGACACAGTCCCCCATTTTGTGCATCCCCAGTGTCCCCAGTTCTCCCCAGCACTTGTAGTTAAGTGCCCCCAGTACAACCTATGTCCCTAGTTCAATCCCAGTCAAGGTTCCTAGTGCCACTCACCGGTGAGGTGGTAGACAGAGGTGAAGCCCAAGCCGAAGCGTCCCACAGTGCAGGGATCCTCCCGCTTGTGTGACACCCCTGGGTGCTGAAGCCCTTTCCAGTCCCGGGGCGACATCACGGCATCATTGTAGGCCAGGAGAGCTGGGCCTGGCAGTCAGGACCATGGGTTAGTGGAGAATCGGGACATGCAGAGGGGATTGTGACCCACATTCAGTGTTCCCAAAATCTCAGTTCCCCCTTCCAGTGCCACAACCCTCCTCAGCATCACTGAGTCCTCCCAGTACCTCCAGTGCCCTCACCACATCCCAGAACCCCTCATCAATTCCAGTTCCCCCAGTCCCCTCTGATCCCTCTTCAGTTCTCCACCACTAACCCCGAGTCCCTCCCAGCACCAGCCATCGCCACCCCAGTGCTTTTTCTGGTCTTTCCCAGTGCCTCTCACCCTGGGTGCCCTCCAGTCCCCCTCCAGTGATGTCGAATTCCCGCTCATCAGACACAAAGACGACCTCATTAGCGCCAGCATCATCTGCATTCTGCACCAGCTCCTGGAATTAGGGATCAGTGCCCGGTCACCTGGGCCCCCCAGGACCCTGAGAAAAGCACCAGCCTGCTCTCCCAGCTGGGCAGCGAGGTCCTGGGGCTGGGGCTGGGCAAGGACCCCAGCTGCCCACGGTTGGTCTGCCCGGCTGGGCAGGACAGCCTGGATGGGTGAGTTCCCTGGAGGGGTCTCACCTTGAGGATCTGCCCCCCATCCGGGTACTTCTGCAGGATGCTGTGCAGGTAATCAAGGAAGATGGGTGCCCGCTGGCAGAAAGCCTCCCTGCAAAGAAGAGGAGGAGGTTGGGGGGGAGTCTGCATAACCAGGACCCCATGTCCTCCTTGGATCCCCCAGGATGCTCCTCTCCTTGGAGGTGTTCAAGGACCTTACCTCCTCCCAGGACCCACTGAAAAAAACACTTCAAGGACTGCCCCCACTCCCCCAAGGCCCTCCATCTCTGCCTGGGATGCTCGAGTGCCCTGATTTTGGCTAGGATAGAGTTAATTTTCTTCCCAGAAGCTGGTCCAGTGCTGTGTTTGGGATTTAGTATAAGAATACTGTCGGGAACACACTGATATTTGAGTTGGTGCTCACTCATGCTTATTCCAAGACAAGGACTTTACAGTGTCCCATGCTCTGCCACCAAGGGGGCAGCACGGCCAGGAGAGCAGACCCGAACTGACCAGAGGGACATTCTATACCACAGAATGTCCTGCCCAGTGTAGAAACAGGGAGGTTTGCCCAGGACCCACTGATCGCTGTTGGGGACAGGCTGGGCATGGCTCAGAAGGTGGTGAGCATCTATTGGGCATCATTGGTGTCTCTTGGGTTTTGTTCCTCTCTCTTTTCTTTTAATTATTTATTATTATTATGAGAAAACTATTTGGTTTTGTTTCAATCATTAAGCAGTTCTTGTGTCAACTCACAAGTTTTACCTTTTCCTTCTGATTCTTCTCCCCACCCTAGCGGAGAGAAGAGGGGAGGGGAGTGGAAGAGGACTGGAAGGGGA
>NW_008678519.1:0-339 GCF_000695815.1 Acanthisitta chloris
TATTTGCTATTCATTTAATATTTATCATTATTTAGAATATTTTTCTTTAGCATTTTGCAGAATGCTACTGCAGCAAAATTCTAGGTTTGCTGGGGACAAGCAGCAATGCCTGGGCTGGGGAGACGGACACGAATGTCCTTTCCAGCTTGTTGCCCACCTGCAGCTTTGGGGTATCTAAACAAACTGTGGAGTGTGAAGTTGTCAAGCACAATGAGCAGATCTGGCAAAACCAGGCTGTATTGCATTATTACAGTAAAAAAAGAGAACGCTTCAGTTCAGACCGTCTGCAAGCACATCCTACATATTGGGTCCTAATTTCAGTCACAGCTTTTGGAAGTT
>NW_008678519.1:360-26047 GCF_000695815.1 Acanthisitta chloris
AAATGACCTCAAAGAACGCTGCATGTCTGTAGGTCATTTTTCTATTCAAGGTGGTTTCTTTGCCAGCTGCTCTAATATCTGCCCCTTAGCAGGACAGCATGAGCATTGAGGACTATCAAGAAAAAGGCATTCAATGAAGAGGCCCAGTGAGGACTTTTGTCAAGGCTTAAAGCCAGTTTTCATTGGCATAAAAAAAACCCCAAATGAATAATACATAGTGACACAAGGAGTCAATTACACATAATCCCGTGTTCCAACCTTAAAACCTTCCGTGGAGTTGGTGGTCTCTTCGTTATGACCCCATTGCTCACCAGAGACAAGAGCAAAATATCATTTTGAATGTTAGGAATATCACAGAGAATGTTGGGAAGTGCTTGAGCTTTCACTTTCCAACATGACTGTATTAAATCCCTGTTGCTCACTGCAGAAGGAAGTCAGCCCATTGTGCTGGGAGCTTCCTGATGAGTGAGCACCGTGGTGAGATGTTCGCAGTGTACCGAGACAAGCAATGGATGTGAAGGCAGACACAGCCAGTGCTCCAGTTTTACTCACAATGCTCAGGAGCATCCTTCCCACTAATATGCCAGTCTGCAGCCTGGCACTGAAGGCAGGCAGAAAACATTCCTCTGCCCTAGGAATCAGTGTTCCTTCTCCCACTGTGGGAGCATCCTTCTGCAGCAGCACCTCTGCCTTCCCTCGGGAACTTCAGCTGCCAAGAGGTGCTGCCAAAGTTTCATGTGCTTTTTTTTTTGAGGAGGTAAACTGTGCTGCTTGAGTGACCAGGAGCAACCTCAAGTACAGCCAGTCTCACCTGGCATTTCATAGCTATGAATCTCTTGGGGGAAAAAAAAGGCACAGCAAAACACAAAACAAACTACTCTATTTGTGCCGAAATCAAACAGAAATCAAATTCTCCTTGGTGGCAGCAGCTCAAGGTGGGCAGACAGTTCAAAGAGAACCAGACATGTCTCCTTCTCCGCAGTGGTCCGTTTGCCACAGGTTTTGAGAAGCATCTTTTCTGAGAGCTTTGCCCATCCTTCGGACAGGCAATATAAACAGCAAGTGAGAGATGCAGCACTTAGGGTGAGGACAGTGATAGGAGTTTTGTGAGAGCTTTGCCCATCCTTCAGACAGGCAATATAAACAGCAAGTGAGAGATGCAGCACTTAGGGTGAGGACAGTGATAGGAGAAGTAAGACAGCCAGGGGACAATGAGGCAGCAGGGGAGGAAGGCAATGAGGAGACAGAGACCTGTGCCTGCAATTCCAAAACTAGCAAGAGCAAAGCTTTTACACAGATACATGAAATGGAGCCACACTGTAAGGATGCTGGAGGACCTCCTACTTGCAGCAGATTTCTTTCTCCACCAAGATGGCAAGCCAAAGCCCAGTAGGGGACAAATGTAGTGCTTTTCTTTTATTCCTAGGGAAAAATTCACAAGGAGTGGAAATTGACCTACAATAACTCCTTCTAGGGAAACCAAACTGTTTTTAGGTGGTGCTGATGAGTCCTCTGGTGAAAGTGAGTGGGCTTTTAGATCTACTGAAAAGTAAAAGGCAGCATCCCCAAACCCCTCTGAAGAATAAAGTTGCCAAATAGGTTTCACAGCTTGTGCCTCTTTTAATGGAAATATCACATATTTATGCACATAAACACAGTAAAGTACAAAGGATTAGAAAACAGGCTTAATTTTCAGCCCCTAACTCTAACATACTGTACACTAATCCCTGAGAGCACCTGTCAATCATCTGTCCTTGCAAGTGATACTGAGAGTGCAAATTCAAGTGCTCACCTGCAGCAGAGGTTGCTTTTCAGATACTGAATCTGAGTGCTAAGTCTTCAAAACGCTGGGTTGGCAGTAAACAAAAATTAATAGTTAAACCATTCAATCCAGTGTACCAATTTAAAATCCATCCTGATGCCTTTGCCACAGACAGCTAAAAGATTGTCTTCCTACTCTCCAAAGTTATGAGTTCAGCTTATATTCTGGTCACTCGAAAGCCATTACACAATCAGTGCCTTTGAATTGCACTGCATTGATGCACTTGCGGACTAAAAAATCCTCTTTGCATTCACAGGACTGGGGAGGTGTATTAACAGGTGCATATTCCTCCAGCTCTGGCCTGGGAGGCTACCTGGCAATGCAATCTGGCCAGTGCATCTACTCCAGCAAGATGTACAAAGAACAAGCTGTGTGGAAAAAATCCTTGTTTCACACGTCTGTCGTAACCTCTGTCAAGCGCTGACCCTGCAGATGTGAGCTGGCAGTACTGATCTGGGCACTGGTGTTCAATCAACTGAATTTATTTCTCCCGTGACATGCACAGTTTCATTACAAATTCAGTGAGACTGCAGCCAGCCTTAGTGATGTGGGAGTAAAGGATGGAAAACTTTTCCCTTTCTTTAACTGAAGGAAGAAGCCAGTGACAGCAGCAGCTGTGGTCTGCCTGGGCTCCAGCACAGCAACACCTTCAGGAGGACACACCACAGTACATTTCAGCTCAAATGGCTGCAAAGCCTGAGTAAAACCTTACCCTGAGCATGTGCTGTATGACTTGCTGTTTGCATTTGACCTCTACTTCTATGAATCTGGTTTTGCTCCAGCAAACAGCAGGTTTACAGCCCTTCCTTATCAGAATTTGACAGAGTTTGGCATGCTGTTCAGGCTGACTGCTGGAAAAACCAAAGGAAGCCTTAATTTGGACCACAAGAACCTGCAGCAACCTGTGGGAACTGCTGCTTGGAGATGCACTTACGTACTAGGGAAGGGTTTTTTCCCAGTGATGAGAGAGAGGGGTGAGGTAGTGCCCTCTCTGGGCACCGAGAGGTGTAGTACCAAAGCTTACAGTGACATCTGGCCACTTTAGTGGCTGAGCTAGCTGCCTGATACTGCATCTCTGACTAGGTATTCATAGTGTATAGCTGGATTTGATAACTGCGAAAATTGCTTGAACTTCTGAAAGCTGCATAATTGTCTTGGCCTGCCTATAATCTGGAAACGCTCACAATAAACCTGCTGGGTTTCTTTTTAAACAGAAATTTAAATATCAACCTAAAAAAAAGCCCACCTGTGCCTCAACATCTCCTTTATTTCACAGTAAAATGCAACAACAAAAATTTCCCTGAGACTAAAGAGGAGACGACAGATAATAGATAAAGGGAAACCTAATGGGGGAGGCATATCTTAGGTGATGGTGGCATTCAAAAAATTATCTCAGCTTCTCTTGTTGCTTCAAAGAAGTCAGTCCTTGCCCCTGATTTATACCTGCAGAAGATGTGAATACCTCAACTGCAGAGATGTTTCATATGCAGCCCTTTTTATCTTCAACAGAGCAAATAATAGCATTAGGAACTGCATCCATACAGACTGTATAGAGCTGTACAGTTTAATACTTATCCTTAAACTTTGTTTACTGGAAGTAAAATAAAGTGCTTAGTATATCAAAACCAATTGTAGACCTGGTTTTCACTGCCCACCAACACTGTGGTATATTTTAAACTTTTTGTTATCACTATAAAAACCTTGCAATACGTCTACCTAAGAAGGGAGAGGGAGGAATATCTAGGGTCAAAAGCACAGCTCCTTAATTTTGTCCATTACAAAATGAACAAAAACACAATATGACCCTTTCACACACATGTTGTTTTTTAAGCCATTTCTCAGTCATTCACCTGGAGCTGGAAAAACAGGAATCCACAAGAGGACTGCACCACTTAGAACTTCCTGGCAACAGCAGATAGGTAAAACTTGGTAAGTCTTCCATGCCAAAGTACCTCCTGCTCCACCATCAGACACACTGTGGCATAGCCCTTGCTGTATTTCTGCACCTTAAAGGCCATTGCTCAGTATTCCAGCTCCATGAGCAGTGGGCATGCACAATGGCATTCAGTCTGTTACCTTCCTCAGATAACGAGACTCGTGGCTCAAGAATCTCTTCAGCAACTGCCTTTAAATCAGGTCCTGCTTCGGGCAGGAGATACCTGCCTCAGCTTTTGAGGCTCTGCTGCTCTATTCTTCTCCTGTTCCTCTGCCTTTCTCCGTTCCTCTTTTAGCTCCTTGTATCTCCATTTGGGAATCTGCAAATAGGGATCATCCTTTGCACTGCTCCTCCTTCTCGCCTTTTCTGGCTGGAAGGTGGGTGGAGGAGCCTTGCTTACACGGACTTTGGGGATGACAAATCCTGGCCTGACACTGCTCCGTCTAAGCAGGTGGAGCGGCAGGAGACTTGCTTTCCTTGTGGCTATTGCGCTCACTTGAGAGACTGCAAGGCTGATGGGCTGCAGGCTGGCTCGGCGTTCCTTCTTCTTGGGGATCACCATGACTTTGGAGTTCTGAAAGAGCTTCTCATAGCTGCTAACGTGATCTTTGTCTTGAGATCGGATCTCGTCTGCTCTCTGCTTCCTAAGGATTTCCTGCACAGCCAGTCTGCGTTTGCCGACAGAAGGAGGACTGCCCGGGCACACGGTCCGGCATGCCAGAGCAATGAAAGGACTGCCCAAGCCTGTTGTCACCTTCACCATGTGGTCAAGGACCCCATCTTCTTCTGGGCCATAGAAAGACCGGAATGAGACAGCTGCCCTTACGCACTCAGAAATCTTCTGCAAACAGCTTTTTGGCTCCGCAGCCTTGGCAAGAAGTTCCTTCATCTTTGGCCATTCTGGTTTATATTCATCAGAAAACTGTTCTGGGCATGGCCTGTCCATCAGCTTTTGCATGATGAAGGCAGATTCTGATCTTCCTGTGAAACAAGCCCATTCCCATGAAGTCAATCCACGGCTTGGGTCGGTTGCATGAACATTTGCCCCTCAAAAAAAAAAAAGGAAAAAATTAGTGTTAATTAGTAAAACCGCTCACACTTTTATTGCTACGATCAGAAGTGAGTCAGGCAGGTCCCTGCAAGAAAATGTCACATAAGATACACAATAATATTTGAGTCAAAACAAACATGCAATAAGAAGAGATCAGGTTCCTGGTTTTCTGAACGGATTAAAACAGTAAAAGAAATTAAGGCTGTGTATATAAAATTCTCTTAAAACAATGCAAATAATGAAGTAATAACTTTCAGCTGCATTGAATCTTGACTGCCATTTTAAAATCCATTGACTTGGAATCACAAGAAAAGAGCGACAAATATTGAACAAAACATTTCCGTACACAAAAATCCTTCCCATATAAAATTGTGGGCTTTTCACCAATCGCTGCCACTCAGAGAGAGATCTTGGGCTAATGATCACTAGTTCCATGAAAATACCAACTCACTGCTGACAACAGCAAATAAAAGACAAGGAATTTCTAGAAAAGCATTAAAAATGGAGAACAATAGAAAGAAAAATAGAAAGAAAAAAATATTGCCAGACAGAAAACACTAGGTGTACAATTCATGTTCTCTTATCTCTGAAAAGACGCTGTAGAACTAGGAAAAGTTGAGAGAATGGTAACCAAGGGTGATCAAATATAAGGAAAGTTTCCATAGATATTAGAGAGTGGATAATGGGTGAGATGGACTTTCAGTCTGAGCCCAGAACAGCTGTTCTCCTCTACTTGAGATTATCAGCCTGAGGAAGTGAAGTAACTATTAGCAAAAACATGCTGTTATTACCAAGTGGACCAGCATAAGAAGGGGCTGGAACACAAGCTAGACAGCAGAGGATTAGACTTTTGAAGCACAGTGTTAGATCCTGGAAGGAAATGATTTCTAGTGGCCTGTCCTCCTCTCACTCCCAATTTATGATCTTTATCCATCCATATCTGACATCTCTCCCCATCACCATTCTGGTTTTTTCCATGTATTTCTCCATCCTTTTCCAGCTTTGCCTTCCATTTGTTCCCTTCATGTTCTTATAAGCCCCCTCAGATAGGTTTCTGCCCTTGTTCTTCACACTTTTCAAGTGGGGTTACACTCTTCTCCAGGGCACCTGAATGTATGAAGAGAGGATAAAAGAGTAACAGGAGGAGCAAGCATCCTAGTCTGCTCTATGGTGTCCTTTACAACTTGTTTAGTACGATAAACATATTCCTTGGCAATCAGAAAACGGCAGGGAAGTCCTCTCGGTTATTAGGGAGGGACAGTGGGCATTTGTCAATGAGGGTGGCATATGCCCAGTTCTGCTCACACATAAAAGCTCTGTAAAGGACAGAGGAAACTCAATAGAGTGCACTTGTGGAAGAATTGCTGCAGAACAAGGAGCAGGTTTTTGGAAGCTGAAGTTAGCAGGACACTATTGCAAACACTCAACACATTACAGATGGGGAGTGCTAAAGGTACAAAAGATCTGTCCAAAAACTAGCTTGGTGTCAGCAGTTAAAAGAATCTCAGAGATGTGTCGAGGACTTGACAACTGGCACCATATCCTGTGCTTTGCACCCAAGTAATCCTGAACACACCACCTGGGCACACACGTCTTGATGTTTCAGAGTATATGGGTTTGGAGGTGAATGAATGAAATCAACAGGAGAATGAGTGAATACTCTCTGGTTTCAGGCAGACGCATTCTTAAGCTGAAAATCCTTTGTTTTATTTTCTGGCTTTGAACTTTGACTGACCTCAGAGGGAGCTTTGCACACTCCAGTACACAGACTTTGTTCAGAAGGTCTGCAGCATTTTCCCTGGGACAGGCACAGGCACTTTGCCCAGCTGCTTCAACATAACTGAGCTCTGCAACATTCAGTTGCAGTTTACACGTATTACTGGCCCTGTAGGTAATTTCTGCATTTCTGGAAGAGTTTAAAGCTGGGATATGAGCAATGTTTGACTTACCAAAGGGCTTCTCTAATTGATGAATCACCATTTTCAAACAGCCAACACAAAACTGATCTACACAGATCTTGTCACAAAATGAAAGACAATCCGTCCCATTGCTTTGGAAGAAGATGTCCAGAGAATGAGATGTGAGGAAAAGGCTATCATAATTCTTTTTTTCAGGGTGTATTATCTTAGTGACAGCATTTCAAACTAGAAGAAGGAGGACTTGATATAAGGAATGGTAACCAGGAACCAGTTTGTGATGGGTTTAGTATAACCTTCCCTACAACAGCTATAATGTTCTATCATTGCAGGAAAACAAAGGAAGATAGAGAGCATGGGGAAAGTGATCAAAAGCTCAGTTTTAACTCTGTTAAGTACCAGTTGATTCCTAAATGTCTGAAAAAATCCCTAAAAAGATGTTAGAGACACAGACTGAGAGTAATGTGCATGAAGACACACTAAGCAAAAGAGCCAATCTCAGTTTAACTGTAATTTAAATGAAATGTGCAGAATGGACCACTTAGAGAGAGAGAGAGCACAGGGGCACTGCAAAGAGTGAGGCATAGGGCCCAGACTGGAAGGCAGAGAGGACTCAGAGGGAAGAGTCAATCTCTCAAAGAGTTCATTCACTGTGGATTGAAGAAAGGATTGAGAGATCTCAGAGGCAGCAGTGTTTGATGAAGTCCATGACTGCAGAAGCTACTGATAAACCAGTGAGGGGAGGAAAAAAAGACATGCAAACATGTACTCCTGCTTCACTAGCCTGTTTTTGAACCTTCCTACACAAACTTCCTACCCCTGAATCAATCCCATCTCAGGCTAGGCTCTTATCCTGGTCCCCTCTTAACACTTGCCGGGATCTGTACTCCTTCTGTGGCAGACTACATGGAAGTTTCCTTGTTATACATGTAAGAGGCAAGGAACTAATACAGGAAGATCTGCAGCTAAAGGAATTGTCTTCAAATTTAAAATTTAATGAATAGTATGCTCAGCTCGTAAACAAGCAAGAGGTATAGACGGCCACTTAGCATTATCTTCAAGAAAAAGTCATTCCAGCTCTGATATGGTGCAGCCATGAGGCCTTGGGCCAGAGTTGCTCAAAAAGAGTGGTATGTGAAATTGCTCACTGAGGGCTTGGGGACTGCACTCAGCTCTGCTCCTTGACTGAGTTATGCCAGTGCCTGGCCACATGCCTTGCTGATGTGGACGCTGACCACAGACTTAACTTCTTGTTTGACCTCAGACCTACCTTGTCTCTAGGGACATACCTTTTCACCATGGACTTGCCTGGCAACCACTGCAGTACTGGCACATCCTGGTTACTGTCACTAGCCCTGCTGCATTCCTTCAAGGAGTGCCTTTGTTGAGGCTAGTGCTGAGGCCTTGCTGTCACCCTTGGTTTACTTCCCTTTGAGGAGAAGCCCAGTACTTCCGACAGATGAGTCCCCAGGTGTTTTGGAAACTTTATCTCAGAAAACAATACTAGAGTATTGAAATCCCAACCTTTCGACTGAAATCAATGCTGACTTTGTACCTTGTATCGTAAAATCTCTTCTAAGGTGTGATTTACTATAGTGGTATTGATTTTCTGTACAAATCAGGAGACATTTCTGAACAAACGTGTCATTCAGCAGAATACCTTATCTGCAATAGACATGAATAGTCATGTCCCTTTGTAAATGTGATAGCAGTGTTATTGAACTAATTGTCATCTCACTGTAAGTATAGCCTACAAGTTTTCTTTTAGGAAAACTGCACTTGCCACTTGCCTTGATGTTCCTAAAAGTTGCCCTGAAGATCATTTTCAGCAAAATGAGTTTGAATACACATGCTCCTTTAGGATAACAATATCCTATTTGATTAAGAGCGTTCAATATCCCTTGAGGTACAAAACTCACATCCCGAGTTTAAAGAGAGGGAGTGAAGAAGCTCAGGCACCTGTTTCCAACATGTTTTATGCGCAGTATTGAAAGCCCAGTCTCCAGATCCACGGCCACTCCGACGACATTACTAAAGCAGCACTGAGTTTACACTGGAGATTACAGCAGGGTTTGACACATGAATAACAACCAGCATTTCTGGCTGGCTCTCTTGATGAGTGCTGGCAGTAGCACGGTCCTGGCAGCGCAGCAGCCTGTGACAAACTGCCGATGAGAGACCTGGTTCCCCCCTTAGACACTGCACACTCACGAACAGCAAATTCACATGTTCCAAAGACTCACTTTGAAAGAGCAACATTATGGCCAAGTGTCTCAGAGTGCCTTAATCTTGTAGTGATTGACCTTGGCCACCCTCCAGGAACTCAAATTTCAGAAAGAGCAGTCACTTTGACAATCCAGCTCCAACCATCTGTCACACATTGCTGTTACCTCTTTCCCCATCTGACTGTGCTAAATCCATGCTTAGGCAGCTAGGAGGGTGAGTTATTTTGCTTTACTGACCTCCTGCATTGCTGTAAGTAGGTGGCCATCAGTAGAGGTCTTACCCAAGCCACTGAACAGATATTGAGTTTAAAATCCTGGCTGTAACTCTTTTCTAAACACACATACCTGCTTTGTAGCTACACAAGTAGACCCACAGCTGATGATGGCTGTTTCTCCCCGATGTTGTCCTGCATTCTTACCTTTTAACACAGATTTTTGCAGTTTTATCTGTGAAATCAATTTTTTCACCAAATCTTTTCATAACAATTTATTTTTCCTTCTCCAGCACACTAGCACTTTTTTGTCAGCAGTCACTCAGTATTCCTTAAATCCCAAACTACTTCTAAATCCATTCTAAATGAGCAGCTTCCTCCCTCCATTTCACCAGACCGTGCAGAGCTAAAATATACCCAGATATTAAAATGGGTGCAGGCAATTTACTACACTCCCTTTGCGGCCTCTATTTTTAGCTGAAAATGTGAGGAACTGCAAAATACTCACTGAAACTTCAATTTATAAACTCAAGTGTATATTAACTCTACACCTCTTTAATCGGTGGATGATCTTTGGTATCCTCGCTATCTTTGATGCATAAAAAGGCCAATAAAACCTTCTGTAGGCAACTCAAGATGGAGGCCAAGAAAGCCATTTTCTGGCTGGCTAAAGGTTTGTTTCCCCCAATATTCTGTTTTCTTATGAATCATGAAAACAAGAAATAGCAATTCAGATGTCAGAGGCAGCAACCACAATAGTGAACTGTGATATTGATCTCTTTTTGTACAATAATCAGAATAACAAGTACTGAGTTATTTACTAAGCTGGAAAGGTTGGGAAATAGCTTCAAGTGATCCCAATAGAAAGAACAAGCTTCCATCAGTTCTCTAGGGATAATAATAGAGTGCAACGACACTCTAAGGCCAATTTGACAAGTCATAAGGTCTTAGGATTGAAGCTTCGTTGTAAGTGATGATTTATAACAGGCACTGGAAAATTCTGAACTAGCATCTGCACAAAGTACGTGTTAGTCCAGAAAGTGCATCTGTTTCTAGCAGCACTCTAGATCTGACAGCCATTTTATAATTTTTTGTCAGAAAAATTTAACTCCAAAATGAATGATCTGGTTCCAAAGCCTGTAAGAGGTTTGCGGAAAATAACACACTGGTTATTACATCATCTAAACATTTTCTGTGTCGTATCAATGTCTGGAAACTGGATGTTATGAAATGAATCATAGTAATGTCACTATGTATGATAAATGCCTGCAACTTAAAATACTCTGATTGTGAGGTTTAGACTTCCATGACAGCAAGATCACTGATAAGAATTATTTATTCAAGATGTCTCTCAATGAAATGGACTTGTAGGACTCTTGGTCTAGACAGTAATAATATTCACATGCCGTTTGTTATAATTTCCATAATATTTAATTTGTGTCAAATATCTGTAACTGAAATACAAGAATATATATACTAACATAAGATAGTTATTCAATTATTATTTAATAATTTATAAACCAATTACTTAGTAAGAACACTGTGGCTGAAAGATTCTGTATGCTAGGACTGCTTGTTTAGAGGCTGTTACCCCAGTGCCTCTTGTCCTTACAAATCTCCTCTCCAGGACCCCTTCACCTCTCAATGCAATAACTGCTGGAAATTCAACTGCAGACAAGAGCCAATAGCAAGAAACCTCATTCCTGTTCTCAGATGTGAAGAGAAACAGGTGGGCAGAGATGGACCTGCTAATACCCTGTGCCACAACTCTCTCCTTGCAGCAGAGACAGACCTGCTGGTGTCCTGTTGCCCAACCCTGGAGACCAAACTCAGAACTACTGAGTCATTAGAAAAAGACCTATGTAACCAAATTTCTCACCAATGTCCCCTGTGGGATATGACCCCTCCGCTGAACTCTCCTGAAAGGAGACAGAGCCCCCAGAGCTCTCCAGTCCCTGCCTCCAATTGGATGGAGATGTGGAGATCTGGCTGCGGTCCCACCATCATCACACACCCTTGCACCATCACACACACAGAGCTGACAGCAATAGACCTGTATGCCTTTCCCAGCTGTATCATTAATTTTATTCCCTCCTTTTCTACAAATTTGGATGACTCCACTCCCCAAACTCTCCCAGAGACAGAGAGTCTCACCTTGACTGCTCCTGGAGAGCTCCTGGATGAGTTTCTACAAGCAAACTGAGTGCTCCTGCACCCACAGCACATGCCTTCACCACCTTGTCTATGACTTATTTAAAAGCTGCACCCATTTTCAGGGAAAGCTGCACCACAGCTCTCAGAGCTAACACCTTAAGAGCCAATTTTCTTCTTGGTGTTTGTGTGTGACTGTCTAGTATTTAGCCAGATAATGACAAAGAAGCAGCAAAGCACTTTGCATACCTGCCATCATCAAGGCTTTCACACATTCCGTTCGGCCCTGCATCGCAGATTTCATCAGTGCTGTGAATCCAAACGCATTCCTCTTCTCAATATCAAGCCCAGGAAAATAGTTCAACAAATAGTTTGTAATGGTTATGTGCCCTTTAAAGAAAAAAAAGGCAGAGAAAATATGTCACAGAATGAAAGAACTGTCTCAAGGTTAAACCAAAATCTACTCCTGCAGGTCTGATAATGGGAAAATGCAGATCATTTATAAGATCTCTTTTCTTTTTGTCCTCTTCCACTCATTGCAGTCATCAGACTGAGGGTTAAGTGGCACTGACTTGTGACCAGAGTGTTGGGATAGGAGGTGGAAAACCTGCGTTCCCACCTTCTCTCGAGTTGCTTTCCTTTCTGAAAAGTCACTTTAATTCAAGGGAAAACTGAAGACCAGAGATAGTCACTCTGAAATTACAAGAGGCCCCAGTTTCTTGACTCAATGAGTAGCACTGCAAAGGGAATCCCTACAGCTTATGGAAGGAAGGCCCATCACTAGGGGAAACTGCTAAGATTCAGCTTTTTCCCTTCTTGGGCAAATTTGAGCCTTACAATCATGGTACTTCATTAAAGAGTGATGATTATGCATAGTAGTTCAGTCAATACTAGCACACCACGCCAGGCCTGATATGAGAGAAAGGAATATTTTATGTAGGATCGCATATTTTTATTTTTCCATCTGACGGTGTAAAGCCATTTGTCTGCTCTCCAGCAATAGGAAAATGGGGCTGATGTTCAGTTTTGGTAGTAAAATAAATTACTTAGGTTCTGTTTCTAAAGCAACTGCTGTTGCCGTTCATGTGCCTTGTACTCCAGGATAACTGGTGTCAGCAAGGGTGTACTGAGGACTTGAAGACATCTCTGGCTAAATGGTTGGGAGACCAATTAAGACATCAAGTCATTATAATTGTACTATCAGATGAATATCTGGTGCCATTATGACTCATTCAAAACAGTTTTCCCTTCACTTGTCAATCATTTTATGATGCTTTGATGCTTTATAAAATAATGCAGTCTGTCAGGCAGCTGCAACAATCACAATTTAATTACTAGGAGCTGTAAAAAATATTCTCTCATCTCACTCTGCAGTCCAGCTGAATATTCTGTGATGCATGTCATTCAAATTCATCTAGAAATGTTACTGAAGGAGATTGTAATTCATACAGCACAATTTTAAAAGTCTGTAGTGTCACATCTGGTGCAGATTTCATCAGCAGTTGCTTTGTACCAACATAGTTCTGCATTCACTTTGGAAAACAAGTTAAGAAAATCTTTACCAATTAATTTAAGATGTTTTGCAGGTGTTACTATTTCTCTCCTATAATGTTTTGGACTCTGCTACCTTTCTGCAAAACTGGAAACTCTCCTGAAACCTGAGCAGATGTACAGATAGTGCAGATTAGCCGAGCAACTCCAGAGTCAGAGAAAACCAAAAAAAGAGCTCCCTGTACACATTCCAATGCAAATATAAAGATTTAGCAAACCACGACAAGCTGAACAAAGCAAAAGTGAACTGCATTCAGGACAAGATCAAGTGACCTGGTCTTGCTTACTCAATACAGAGGCTTCAGCTTCACTGACTTTATGACATGCGATCAAATCCTAGCAGGGTATCAGTTACTACTGGGATAATCTTTGTGCCCAAATTGTTTTGCAGTACATGCTCTGTTTCATTGACATAGACTATGTATCTTCATGAAGGTTTTGGAACAGCTGAAATACTCCTTTTGGACCACAGAAACCAGAGACAAACTGAAACTAGGAGAAGTAGTATGATGGAGGATTTTTCAGCAGTCATTACATCACTAAAGATGGTCTTGCCTTTGCCAAAAGTATAATTGCAGTAAGAAACATTTTGCAAATATGGGATGATCCTAAGAGTCCATCCTGAAATTCCCTGCCCAACCAAAACTCTCCAGGGAAATAGAGATGGCCTCAAATGAGACAGAAAAAAACACCAGCAGTAAAATAACAAAGAAAATTAAGAGGTTTGTGATTCTCAGAAGTTTTGTGTCTCTGGGATTCCTGAAAACCACTTCAATTTTAATCTGCAGAATCTTCTGTCCGTTGAGGTTTGCTTCAGATTTCTAGTTCAAACAGACATCAAATTCAAAGCAAGACTCACACTGCCAAGTTTTTGTTCAAACCCTGTCATAAGCTTTTGATTTAAGGCCATGAAGTTTACTTTGGTTCTCCTGTGTCTGGGTGCACTAGCAGTGTGTACCTAAATCATAAACGAGGTGAGTCTTCTGTGATGTAAAGTCTGCTACGAAGGCTGTACACCGCTCTAAAACAAATGAGCCTGGCCTCAGCCAGTTTGGGGCACTGAATTCAGATCAGGCTGTTGCTGTTTGTAAGCCAGATCTATCTTCTACCAGAACTGGCATGCTAAGGGTACACTTCTTCTCCCTGTGAGCCATATTTAGAGATCAGCACAGATGTCTGTAATAGCTTAATTCACTTAATTGCTACCACAGAGGAAATGCCTATAATGATGACAATGTTACCTAATAATCTATGTAATACAGGCAGAGGATAAGCTGCATAGTAAGGAAGATGCTTTGTCAAAAAACATTACAGTTTTGAATTGTACCTGCAAAAAGCCTGTGCTTGGTCTATGAGTGGTGAATGCTTTCTGATGGATTGATGGAACCAAAGACACCCGAAACGCTTTATCCCCTGGGTGTTTTAGGTCTTTGTGTTCTCATGTCTTTCTTCATAAACAGAAACTAGAATAACTTCCAATTTTGTGTTTCTAGCTCTACAGCCTTGCCCCAAACTGGTCCCTGTAACATAAAACATCTATACTTTGTAAACAAATACAACTCTTCTGAACACCAGTGCATGGCAATTACCATACACTATCACTGAAGTAGCTATGTCCCCATCAGAAGCAGAACTGAGAAATAAATGTAATTTTCCTCCTTTTCCCTTTTTTCTTTTTGAAATCACTCCGCTTCTCACTTTCTTTTCACTTGTTATTTCAATCTCTTGTTTGCATCAATCACATTTTTTTCTGCCTTGTTCTCATAATGATGTTTAATGATTTTGCTTCTGCTTGAGCAGCATCACCACTCATTTCTGGGCACCACCTGCTGCAAGCTGCAGAGAATTTACAGTTTTGGTTGGCAAGCTCTCTTTGAGAAGGGATATAAGAAATAAGAAGTATTGAGAAACCAAGCAAACAGAAGAATTTTCAAACCTGAAATTTACACACAAAGCAGAGCACTTTGTGGTTATTTTTCTATACTAGTAAGCTTGTTAAGAGAGGACTGCTTTTCACTGATCCCTCCAGCCCATGCAAAATCTTCAGCTTTAGAAGCTTCTTTTGAAGGATGAGAATTTCAAATTATCTAAAGCAATATGAGGAACTGAATTCACTTATCTTCTGAAACTCTAGTTGGTCTTTCAGATAATCCTATTTAATTCAAGCCGATGCTCAAATTTGAGCATTGTCTGGGAAGTCATGAAACAGCACAGGCAAGTGTGGATTTTAAACAACTCTAGCACAAATAAAGAGGCCTCTCTGTCTCCTCCTTTAGTATCTAGATGCAGCTCCTGAAACACAAGGAGCAATTCCTCAGAACCACAGCTGTTTTTTCCCATCCAGCTCTTCTCTGGGGTCTGGTCATACATGATGGCCCACCTGGCCACTGGGTCGTAACAAAAATGTCAGCACTTTCTGAAACCTTCTAATAGCACTTTACAATTAACTGAAATAATGTCCTTTGCTATTAGACTTTCCACAGCAAACTCCATACTTTAGTTATAAATAACAGTGATCTCAGAATAATTTATTTTGCAATAATGTTATTATTTTCATGGCCTAAAGTTAGAAAAAAACCAAGAAATAAATTCTTCACGAAAGGCAAGCTAACATAAGCTTTGCTTTCAGGTCTGCATAATACACTGCTCAGCAATACTACTTAACATTCAGCAATAATTAAGCAGCATCTATTGCACTGTAGCTCCTCTGGTTGCAATGTTAACCTCACAGTAATCTCTATTAACACTCCAGCAGTATCTTGTGATAATGAATTAAATAACTGGTGTCAACACTGTAGCTCAGGATAATCACAGGCAGGGGAAAACATCCAAGTTGTTGGGAGTTTGTATAAGCTTCTGCTGAGTACAGGCATTTCCAGTTGCTTTGGGGATCAATAGCAAGTACTGGCAGAGAGTGTCAAGTCAATGTCAGTCCACTGGATTAATTCTGAGCTCATTATCATGAGTTATAAAGGTCAGGAAGGAGTCAGTGTTAAACCTTTTGTAGTCCAAATTTATATTAGGGCAGATAAATAAAAGTAGATTAGTGTTTTGGAGACTCCTCCAATTTCCTTGGAAAGCTACTACACTCATGACTTTTCTGTGAACATGACTACTGTGGTTGCAATTCTTTCTTCCAGTATTCAAGACTGATCTTGCAGTGACTTCTTTAGCACAGTTCACTTTTGGATACAACACAAAGCAAAGTTGGGTACTACTTGGAAATGTCCAGTGGCACTATTACTAAATTAACATGAAAACTGTACTGCTCCGATCTTTAGACATGGCTTGTAATGTCCATTGACATTGCCTGATGGAAATCCATTTCCTTCAGCCAGCCAGCATGTGGGAGTGAGTGCTATGTCTCATGAACTCTCACAAACATCCTGTATACTTCATCAGTCAGAAGACATGATAAAGACTAGGTGTGCAATTCCTTGTAAAGTGACTGCCTTTAAGGAGCATGTTTGAGGGATGCAAAAGACACCATGGATGCAGAGCTAGGCAGCCCTTGGAAGATCTTCTAGACCACAAAGTGATGGCATCCTTGGTGAAAATTTTCCAGATTTACATGCTTTAGCACTTTGCTAACACTTGTAAGAGAAACCTAAAGCTTCCCTTAAAGATTAAAGCACAGCCTTTCAGTTTAACAGAAATAATCAATGAGTTGTTTTTTAACTGTACACTTGAAACTAGTAACTCTCTTGGGAGTTACTCTTACATTTAAGTGATCTGTTATACTCATTCACTGAGTATTACCATGCTGGGTAGGATAAAAGAAAACCTGGGGCTAAATCCTGCTCTCACTCCAGTCTGCATCAGGATTAACATGGTCGATGTCAATATAATCAGTCTGTTATAAAAGAAGCATTGGCAAGCACTGAATCCTGCTGGGGTTTTTTGCTTTTAACTAGGGAGTGGAAGAAGGATGCGTTAGCACCTAAGACATTTCTTAATGAAGATACATTTTCCTAGAATCAGCAATTACTACAGACCCACTGAGACAGGTGCAACAAGCATGGGAGAAAAGATGCTATCAGCACTAATACAGCACATTACACAACCATAATGTTCACTTGTTGTTTGCTGCACACTTGGGCCAAGATTTTCTTGAAGTTAAAATAGTTAAAGTCTTCTACTGGAAATGTATAGCTTTGGCTGTGTTAGTCCATTGGATAAATATTACTGTAGATGAATAATTAGTTCAAAGAAAATCATGATAAATGGACTTGGGAGTGGGCTTGGCCAGGATTGTTTTAGGCAGACTAATTTATTTTAGGGATTTGAAAAAAAAAACCACTAAAAATATAGTCAAAACACACACTCTTCCCAAGACCCTTTATGTAAGAGGTGATACAGAAAGCCTTACCTGCCTGTGCAGCTGTAATTAGAGCCGTGTTCCCTTCGTTGTCCTGCCAGTTCACATCAAGGTGAGGGCATTGTGCTAAGGCTATTACAATATCCACATAACCTTGGTAACAGGCAACGATAAGACCATTCTGTAAGTAAAATATAAAGTGAGGGTTAGGTTCACCAGACTCGGAAAAGTTCACTGAAAAGCATACTAGTCTGTTTTTTTATTCTTTTTTTTTTTTTTTGCCAGACTGAAGAACTGAAAAGGTATCAGCGTAACTAGTGATTAGCTCCAGGCACAATGTTCAGATCCAAAACATTGCTTTTTATCTCTGCCCTTTGGCAAGTACCATTTGATACTCCTCAGAAATACCTAAGAGAGTAGGTATTACATTATGCTACATGGAAAGTAACTGTTTATAAATGGCTTATGCTTATATGGCTACATACTCTATATCCAAATGCGAATAAATCTGATTTTATTATACAATAAAATGAACCTGGCAGGTAAGATGAACTGGACCTGCTCTGAATATTAATTTTCTGAAATACAGCTACTTGCTCTCTGAAGGGGAAATGGTAGGCAGGAGTTATGTTCATACTGCCTGTTGCTATCTTTAAATACTTCAGGTTTCTCATTAGAACTACGCCTTCTTTTTTTTATCGCAAATAAAATTAAATTGCTTTCAGAGTTCCTGTTTAATGCGATTTATGACAGCTGGAAGCTGTAAAACTTCCAGGAGGAAGCCAAGCCAGGAGGTAAACCTTGTAACTACGCTTGGTACCAAGATGATGTTTCATTCCACAGTGGCAAACTGACAGCTTCCCTAAAATACAGCAAAATACACTTGTCATTAATTAAATGGAACTACAGTACTTTATCCTGGCTGCTCACTTGACCACTAGAATTAAAGCCATTGTGTCTACTCTTCAGAACTACTTGGGCAGCCCTGTGTTCATCTGCCTGGGGCTGACGGGTGCAGAGGCAGACACATCTGTGCTCCCTGTGCTCCCTCTTCACTGCCAGCACAATACTCTGTTTACTTGAGCTCAGCATCAGTATCTGACTACTGAAAAGACAAGGGCAGAGACACAAATCTCAAACTCTTTGGTAACCCTGCCTGCCTAAAATGCACTCACACAGACATGATGCAAGTTCATAACTGCTGAAAACTATCATGAAGGAGAACCTGGTTATGAAAACAGAACGGCCCAACCTGACTCCTCCATCATTTTTCTAAGCAGCTCTTGCCTACACATTCTCTTTTCCCCATTTACTGAGACAGAGACATTCACCAAATTACAACTATGGCTTCTGATTTATTGCCACTATAACTAGTTAGTTAATATTTCAGTGCCCTGCTTCACTGTTATTCTGGATAGTTCTGTTGGCTTAGGTGGCAAAGAGCTTCATTCAGATACAGAAACAATACCAACACTTTGGGCTGCCCAAAGGCTATGTAGGATATTTCTCAGTTACATCTTTCAATAAAATAATTACTCTGATTTCTTTTATTCTCAATTCACTCCTGTCCTCAGCATGAAGCAACACCCACCACTGCTTTATAAAGACCATTTCCTTGTGAAGAACCTGTAATACTTCAAAACCTTCTATTGAAATTGTACAGAGGATTCTGCTAAAAGCCATATATATATTAGTTTTTTCAAATATATATATTCACTAAAACACATGTACTTTCCTGGTGGGATTGTTCAGATTAATCCACGTTTTACTACAACACAATAGTTTTATAGCTTTTAAAAAAATGTCAGTGTCCACTTGGGAAGGACTTCAAGATGATTTTAGTTCTTTCATAATGTCATTTTTCACTTGAGGTTCAGGATGTAGGTTTTTACAACTCCAAAAGCTCTGCAGATTTCAAACACCACCCAGTCATTCAGTAACATGTCAGTTACTAATGATAGCAGAAAACTAAGTTTACAATAGTTTGGAGACCTAAGATTCTTGACAATAAGAAAGAAGATCCTATTGTTCACAGGAAAAGAAACGGCTTTTTTGAAGAGAGTGGTAGTTTCAAAATAGCTGTAAGAATAACGTAAAGTAGCTATCATCTCTAATGGAAAAAACCTGTTTCACCCAGTATCAGGAGGATATTTTCATAGTATATTTTCACAGAACATCTTTGTGTTCTAAAAGTATTTACCAGATGCTGAAAAAAATTCACTTTTTTTGCTCTCTCCGTAAAATAAAAGCAAACTGTTAAAGTCACAATTAAAATATTGTAAAATGTAATAAAATATTGTAAAACTATGACAAATAACAAACATCAGCACTTTTTTTTTGCTAGAGGTTTTAGTGTTACAGTATTTAGGGACTTTGGTCCTACTTTTAGTGGGTACTTCCATCAGATAGGATCCAATGCATCTAACACTGGCATTTGTATTTCAGAAAATAAGAAACACAAATTTTCTCAAAATCAATCAAATTTATTCACTATTCTGAGTTTACAAACCAGAAGGATTACTTAGGCATCAGTATTTTCTGAAGTTTATTTTCCAAAGGTGCTGTCAAAGACTGCTTGCTTAAGGATAGAGAAAGGCAGCAGAGAGTAGGAGCTTTCTGAGGGATTACATGATGCAGTAGCACGGAAAATCATTCTTGAAGGACAGTTATACCAATCTGAAGTGGGTCAGATAAGAGTGTGAGAACCCAATGTTCAGTGGAGTGTGCACCCAGCAGTCCTTGGTTGAGAAGCAAAACAAACAGTCTCATGAGGACGTCAGGACAAGCTGCTTCTCCACCATATGGCTCTGAGCACTGCGCAGGGCTGTAAAGCTGATGTGAGTGCTCCCTGCTTACCCTCACCGATTACGTGCTCTGTAGGGAGGTGGGTGAGACAGACTGCTTGCTGAGGGACTGCTTTCCTCTGCATGACCCTTCCAAAAGGGTCAGATACCAAAATGGGGTGCAGGAGGCACCACTAAACCACTAAAGTTTGCATCCACTTCTGGCCCTGTCTGTATTCTCCTTGCTGAAAGTTAGTACAAGCAGATCAGCCAGGATGTCCATTCAGTCAATAACAAGTCTGGAATATTTTAAGTTCATTTACCAATAAATACCATAATATATTAAAAACTCCTTCTACAATCTCAATTAATAAATTTAAGTGATACAAAATTGCTTTCAGCAAACTGCCTTTTGAAACAATCAGTAAAGCAGTAGTCTGTATCACAGCAGTCTGCAGGAAAATACAGCTGTGCAGTTAATGCCTTTTTAAAAGATAAAAATAAATGAGTTTTAGTTAGAAAATACTGAACCTGAGCAATCTGGTTACCCTCAGAAAAGAGATGACATTTTATCTCATTAATGTTCTACCAAGGCATCAATTATTCCACTCCCCATTTGAAGGGTCATGGTGCAATTATGAAGTGGTCAGTGTATATGGAAAAAAGAATATGTTTTTTAAATTGAATCTTACTATTATTTTTGTTGGTAAGATCAATTCTCAGACGTATTCACTACATGCTACATGTGAAATCTTTAGGAGAAGGAAGATTGAAAATTCCTAAAAGTGTGTCCCCTCCCTAAGACTTCAGCCTTTCTCCTTCAACAGCATCATCTCCCCTCTCTTCCCTTTCATATGCCCTCAATCACCACTTATTTTAAATCATGATAAAAAACTTAAACAATTCCCATTAATATATAATCATCATCAATTATTAGAAGGTATAACTGTACATATGTCACAGCCTGCAAGCACAGTATTCCTGCTTTTCAAGGACTGCTGTGTTAGCTCAAACTTGCTCTCTCCTGAGCGGTGGCCCATGTTACTGCCCATCATTCCCCCAGACCAATGAAACAGGACAGGCAAAAAAAAAAGATCTGCTTTAATCCTCTGTGCAGAAGAGACCTTAAACATGAAACAAAGTTTGTAACAGATCCTATTTAATTTTTCAAATACCATGTACAGACTCTCTGTGATAAACAAGAAAGCATGAGTCATCCATCACATCCACTACATTAACATTTACCATTCTTTTTCCCACATAAGGGGAGGGGTGGAAAGTCAGCTCAGTAACTCTTTTTTTCCTAGTAGAAGCCATAATACTTCCAGGTGTTGAGGTCCCTATCTTTCCTCTGTGGAATATTTGGCATTTCACAGAGCTTTCTCACAGTCTTTCTATAATATATGACATATCTGATTTTTATGTAACTAGAATAGTTTTGAAAGATCTCCTTTTGTTCTGAAGTTACAGAGCAAAATGAACAATACTTTATTTAGAATATATGACAAAACAGTCAGTCTGGGATAAATTACTTATTTTCCATATATTCTAAATAAAATATAATTCATTTTCTTGTTTTCTTCTCAGAGTACATAAATGAACATTTTAGGCATGGAAGTACCTGAAGTTATTCAGGTGTTGCAACATCTTCATCAAGCAGTGAATCTTTTGATTCTGTTTGAACTGATAATTTCTCCTGTGCCTTGGATTTCATGTAAGACTGGAATAGTGCTGCCACTATAAAAATAAACTGCTTTGCTCAGCTGTGTTGGCTAATGACATAACAATGTGTCTGATTAAGTGAGGTCATGGATATCTCAGGAGACAATTTTATAAATCAGATATTATGACAAAATTACAGATGTAAGGTTGTTTGTACACTAGATCATTACAGATAATAGAGATCACAAGAAATACTAGAGGATCAATAATGAACTCAAGCTGAACAGCAAGCAAATCACATACAGCATGCAATTAATTTAGCTTTTAAAAAATCTCCTCAGGCAACTTATTTTCCACCAAGATGCTGAGAATGAAAACAGCTTATTATAGTTTTTTGCCTATTATCCCATACAAAAATGTGTCTGGCAAAAGACTAAATTGATATTGCCCATTCTTCTTCATAAGCATCATGATAAACAACTGTCCAGTTTGCTTTGCAAGCATCTGTAAGTATTAATGACAATTCTACAAGGTTGGTTTACTAACAGTGATTAAAATCACATGTAATTGAATTAAATGAGATAATGATACATTTGGATCCATAATGCAGAGACAAGTATGAAAATTATGTCTAAGTTTAAAATGTATTACACAAACAATATCACGAGTAGTAAAAATGAAAGAATAATACAACATAAAGGAATACAAAGCTGTATTTAAACTTTTTCTTGTTGATTTACTAAAATAATTTACATATTTAGTATTTTGTGTTATACATAACTCACTATTTTAACAGGGCTATGTATAACCATCGCTTACTGTAACATAATTCATGCACAAAGAAAAAAAAATTAAAATCAGGTCAAGTATTTCAAAATAAATCTCCCAAATTCATTTGAGGGAAATTCTGATCTCTGCTAAAAACTGCAACTCTGTGAAAATTGGCTTAACAAAGATTCAAAATTTACATTGTATTAAAAAAGTGCAAAATTTAGCACTGAGCAACACTATGTGCTATATACTAATTTGTGTATCATGCACAAAACGTTCTGGTCTACATACAGCAACCTGAGAAATGTTCATAAGTGGCTTGAGATTGTATCATATTTGGTTTAGGTTGATTAGTTCAACAGCAACTGCGATAAGGTAATTATTCAGGTCATCAGTCCCATGAGAAGTGGCGTTTATGTGCTACAGAAACCCATCAAGCACATACGCTTTATTATTATCTGCACAAAATAATTTAGGCTGACCTTTTGGAGCAACAGCTTAGTCATATACAAATTTGTATTGGGAAACTGGTAAAAAGAAAAACTGGGAATTTAAATAAATTTTGTCCTCTGACAAACCCCCATGTACCTGGACGAGGGGAGAGAGGCTAATTTTGCCAGGGAAAGTGATCAGAGAATCACAGAATCATAGAGTCATCAAGGCTGGAGGAGACCTCTAAGATCACCAAATCCAGTCATTGACCTGCCACTTGGCTGTAACTCCTAAACCATATCATCCAGCACCAGATCCAGATGCCTCTTAAACACTTCCCAGGATGGTGACTCCACCACCTCCTTGGGCAACCTATTCCAGTGCCTGACCACCCTAACAGGGAAAAAATTCTTCATAACATGTAATCTGATCTCCCGTCTTAGTTTATGGCCATTCCCTCTAGTCCCCTCGCTGCAGGCATGGCAGAAGGACCATCCCACACCTCTCTACAACCCCTTTCAGGTGGTTGTAGAGAGCAATGAGGTCAACCCTGAGGCTCTGCTTAAGACTAAACATAGTCAATTCCCTCAGTTGTTCCTCATATGACGTGTTCTACACCTTTTATGAGCCTCGTTGCCCTTCACTGTACTCACTCCAGTGCCTCAATGTCATTTTTAAAGCGAGAGGCCCAAAGCTGAACATGGCACTCAAGGTGTGGCCTCACCAATGCCAAGTACAGAGGGATGATCACTTCCCTAGTCCCACTGGCCGCACTATTCTTGATAAAGGCCAAAATGCCACTGGCCTTCTTGGCCACCCATGCACACTGTGGGCTCATATTGACCCACTGTGCACCAGAACTCCCAAGCCTCTTTCTAACAAACACTTGAGCCACTCCTCCCCCAACCAGTAGTGCTGCATAGGTATGTTGTGTCCCAAGTGCAGGACCGGCACTTTGCCTAATGAACCTCATGCAGTTGTTCTCAGTCCATTGATGAAGTCCATCCACATCTCTCTCTGTAGAGCTTGGTGCGAAAGAATATTCAAGCAGGGATGGGACGTCAGCATGTAAAACTCTCTGTCTGCTCTGCAGAGGAATATAGTTGCCCAAAGCATAACCCTGTATCCAAAAGAAAGCTCCAGTGCCTGAATACGGAAAGCACAAAATTGCCACCTTTGCTCTGCAGCATTATGAATGCCCAGAGGTTCATTTCCCAGCATGAACTGCCTCCACTACCTAAAAACACAGGCCTCTCTGCAGACACACAGATGATGACCCATCATTTTTCCCCTCTATTTTTCAGGGTATGTTTGACTTCACTTATTTCGTAAATGCCTCTTGAATCAGTCAGGTCACATGTCTTTTAGTAAAGGTATAACTTAGTATATGTATCATCTCTGCAGAAATCCTTACTTAATCTATTCTAATCCAAATCTCCATGATCAACTCTAAAAATAGTTCCAGGAAAGTTCATTTTACTATGCCTGCTAAAGCTTTCATTACACAACAAAAAAAAACCCCAAGTGCCACTTGTGTAATAAATCAGACAACAGGAAAAGGTAATGAAAATAGTGTGACTTTCCTTATTTACCAACACGTATGTTGTAAAATTTTTAAACCAATTGCCTAAATTGGTTTCAGCATCATTGGTGATATAAGCAGCTGACAGAAACCTCAGGAAGTAACTGCTAAGAGCCACAAGGGACATACAAGGCAAATAAATACATGCTGTATAGTCAGAGATATTCCAGTAGGTGGGATCTATAGGAAATATTTTTTTATATGACAATACTGAGATGTTTATGAGATATTAGCCCTTCTCTATTTTTTTAAAGTATCAAGACACATAATAAAAGCAAATAATTAAATGGGAAATTCAAAATCCTTGAGCAGACGGGTTTGTACACTGCTCCACAGGAGGCAGCACATGTGCCCAACCCTTGCACTGCCCCACATCTCCCAGCACCAGCCATCTAGTTGCCTCTTGGCACAGCAACCTTGACTGAAGTTGGGGAGAGGGGACAACTGAACAGCCAGATGATCTTCAACCCATGGGAAGCCTGATGGGAAGAAAACTGGAGCATTATACCGAAAGTAGCAATCCTTTTTTCTCCACACTCCTGCAGGGACTTCTCATCTTCCCATGAGGCAAAGTCCAGGTAAGGCAACACTCAGGTGCTCATGAGTCCTGCACCTCATTCTGCCCCCACCAGGGATGCTCCAGGAGCCATGGAGGGCATCTTCTATTTTTCACCTCTTTAGTGCAGCAGCATCTGCTGCAGCATCTCACTCCACACATGCCTCGCCCAGACCACACCATGTCTGAAGGGCTGGAGGGCTGAAGAAGCACAGAAGACATTTTTTGACTGTCTAACCTGACCAACAGTGAATGCTTGCTGGCACCTTCTCTCCCCATCATCAGAGTAAAGGGCCGCTTTGTTCCTTGCTGTATTGCATCCTCTCAACAATCCTTTTCATGGCAGAAGTAGGCCAGAAGCAGAGGACACTCAGGATTACATCTAGCCATGAAAACAACCCTGCAAAAAAATATGAGTCAAGGGACACTGTGCCGACTGAGTCACAGGAGGCCTAAGCTGCATTGCCAGCTGTTTTACTATGAATTAAGATGATCCAGCAGCAACTGGATCTATGTTATTGCATGAAAAATATTTTACTGCTTTTTCCTCTCTGAACCTCACCTAGAATTGAAGGCCTGAACATGTGAACAAGACCTAGTAGGAGCTACAACTAACTCAGGCGTATTTTAAGATTGAGGTGCTTGAGTTGGAAAATTTCATGTGATTTCACTGACATATATTTTTTTTTAAATTGCTCAGGATGTTAGAAAGTATACAC
>NW_008678519.1:26065-26596 GCF_000695815.1 Acanthisitta chloris
TACTGTATTATTTTGCAGTGACAGCTAGTAAGGAATGTTAGGAATGTACTCCTCAGTCTGAAGTTTCAGCAGTATGCTGGTTAAACCATGACAAGCAGGTAGGAGAAGCCCCTTTGCTAGTGACAGCAGACTGTTGTGCAACAAAGTCATATACAGGATCAAGAAGTTTATATGGAAAGAGAGGAATCTGGGATCATTTTCCCAAAGAGTGACATTTGATGTAGTGCAATCAGTCCAAAATAAAGCTTTGGAATGTACATAAGATCTCTGGTTGCAGCAGAAGTAAATGAGTCATAAATTTAGAAAAGGAATATGTAAGGAAACTTTAAGGAAATACTGTATAATACAAATAACATGCTTAAAAAGAACTGACGTCACCTAGTGGAGCTTATCATCATTATACATAAGCTAAAGTTATCTGAGGATTCAATAATATGGCAAATCAGTCCAGGATTGCATTTTGGGAAAGGGTTTTGTGCTCTGTTCATGGGGTGCCTGGCTGTAAAGAACAGAAAATACTGTGGGAAGATG
>NW_008678519.1:26632-31565 GCF_000695815.1 Acanthisitta chloris
AAATTTCACGTTTTCAGTTTATTTAGACTGTCATGTCAGGTAAAACTACTAAATACTGATGATCCCTGACAAATAGCGCAGCCTTTACTAATCCTAGCTTACCTGTTTGTAAGGCACATAGTAATCAGTGTTAATACTGTCAAATGTTAGTGCTGAGTTCTGATAGTGTTGACAGTAATAACATATGATCCACGGCAGCCGAATTTATACAGCCTGCTTTGCTATGCCTGGTTTTTGGTATCTGTGCTAAACGCAGGTCACTCTGGATTAAAAAAAGTCAGAGTTCTGACTTCAGAAAACAATGTAAATTCTTTACCATGAGGGTGGTGAGACACTGGAGCAGGTCGCTCAGAGAAGTTGTGGATGCCTCATCCCTGGAAGTGTTCAAGGCCAGGCTGGATGGGGCCCTGAGCAACCTGATCTAGTGGGTGGCATCCCTGCCCATGGCAGGGGGGTTGGAACTAGATGCTCTTTAAGGTCCCTTCCAAACCAAACCAGTTGCTGCACAGAGCTGCAGTGGGTTTGGGAACAACTGGAAGAATGTGTGTTTGTCATAAGCCTCAAAGTATACCTTTTGTGGAAATAATTATATGCAAAACATTTCTGAGAATCTCTCAATTGCCAGATTACTTCAAAATCTGGTGTTGCAATTACAGCCTTCCTACCAATTATATCATTGAAGCATTTGGTTTATTCTGTCTTCAGAAAGACAAAACTCTTAAGAGGTAAACAAAGTAACAGTGAGAGGTGGATCATCTAACAGCATAACCCAAACCTGATGTGACCTGTATGCAGTGCACTGTCTCACCACGTAAGACCTTGAGGAACATTCAGACAGTATTCTAAATGTGAACTCCAAGTCCTGTGCCTAACAGTCTGTACTGTTAACTTCTCCCTTGGTCTCTAAATACACATATTTATTCACACACATTTACAGTGAAAAGGAGAGTTTGCAGCATTTTAAAAACATATTTTGTAGTGCATTCAGAATCCATGTGAAATGCATTTTGTACACTGACATAACTGCCAGAAAGAGCTCCCTTTGGCTTTAAAACATATGATTCAACTCGTCTCTGTGTTTAATAGATGTATTTTCCTTTCTGTTATGTTCTGTCAGACACAGGCTGGCCATAGCTTAGATCTGTTGCAAAAGGCTAAACAGAGTGTTTGAATGCATAGGTTTTTGCAGGGGATCTTTCCAAACATAATGACTAACAGTCTCTGTAAAGATAAATTTCAATTTGACACTGGATAAAAGATGAATGTACAAGCTTCTACTCTGTCAGAATCTATCATTGTATCTAATCTGTCTCTTCTATAAAGAACACTTTAAAGGCCCCAGAACATTTTCACTGCAGAATTCTTTGAGGAGAAATGATCAGTTATGAGCTTGCAAGCACCCTCTTGTGGCAATGAGCACCTGTAGCTGTATTAGCAAAGACCTTCCCAAGAAGTTTCCTTTCCTCCAGCTTCCATAAGATTACTTTGCTTCTGTTTCTCTGAGCTTTTTGGTTGTGAAATCACACCAGACTCAAACCTTGCAAAGAAAGAGCCCAGGAAGAGGTCTGCCCATCAGTGGCTAATCTGCCACTGAGTGGAAAAAAAACCCAGAAAACAAACAAACAAACAAACATACCCTACCCACACCAAAAAACCCCCACCAACCTAAACCTAAAAACCCCAGATCTCTTTCCTCAGAAGAAAATCATCTTGATGAAGAAAAATACCCATCAGAGTGAAACCTCTTCCTTGTAGAGGCCCTATGCTTACCAAGAAGAGCAACTGCACACGCTTCTAGGGACACCAGAGATGGGGGACTCCTGCATGCTACACACAATGCTGCATAATGGGTTGGAACTAAGTGAGCTTTAAAGACCCTGCCAACCCAACCCATTCTGTGATTCTATGATTCCATCATACCACACACAAAAGCATCAGCCTATTTCCTCACCCTTTGATCTAAAGAAGCTGCAAGAGCAATAAAAACCCGGTCTTCATCTTAGCCTGCCATTTGATAATAAGTTTCATAATGACATCAGCGGATACATAACACCTTAATTGTATCGTCTTCCTGACCAAACCTGTGCTCTGCCTCTTGAACCTCATTTTCCTTTTCTATAACCTTTCTAATAATAACTCTCCTCCTTGATCTTGGATCTTCTAATAATAATCTTATTGATCCTGAAATTGACATGAATGGTCCAGGAAAATGTGATAAATTTTCTTCCCCAGTAAAATCAAAGACAAGGGAACAGACCAGTTGCCTTTGCACAGTAGAAGGGCAAATGATTCTCAGATGAGACTACTAGTATTTCTCCTATGGAATTCACCTTACATACTTTAGTCTAGCAATAGACAGAATCTTCTTTTCAACCGAGAGGATAACGTGGTTAACAACTAGCAGTTGTTGTTCGTAGAAATGCAAGGAAAATGCTGATGTTCAGAAAGAAATGCATGTTGAAATATTACTGGCAGATATGAAAGAGATTCTCCACCTGGACCAGGCATTAATATTTTACTTCTGTCAAGCAAAGGTCCCACTGATGGGATCTCATTTTCTTGCCTTTTCAGATTATCATCAACTAGTGCAAGTGACAATGGTTCTTCAGATGTCAAAGCGTTCAGGTTCTTGAAAGCCCTTATCATTACATTTTCCACAAGGAAAGGGCTTTCTTCATCTAGGATATGCAACTGTTTTTACCTAGACAGATTTTCCACTCAGTTATGCCCCTTCTTGTTCTTTTCCCAGCTCTAACAAAGTAAAAGATATTTTTTGTGCATAAATACTTTTCACTAGAAAATAAGCTTTTTGAGCAATAGATGCATCTGTGGTGAATTGATGGGAGGAGTCTGTTTTCCACTTGGAGACCTAAAGTGGATTTTGTTATGTGTGGATTAGTGTCAACTCTCATGATTCTGAAAGGTTGCAATCCTGTATTCCCACAGCTCAATGCAATGCAGCTGCTGTGGAATATTACAGATGACCACACCGAAGGAAAAAAAAAAAGGATTTTTACAAGTATTATTCCTTTGATTCAGGTCTGTGAAACTTGGAGGAAAGTGCCACCGCTCCTGACTTCATAAAAAGTCTTTCACTTTTTCCCACCTATGCATGGCTTATTACTAGTGTTCCACAAATTGCACTGAAAAGTGGGTCTCCATTAAAAAAAAAAAAGAAAAGAGAGAGAAAAGAGGCACTAATAACTGATTTTTTAAACACAACCTTGATAAATTCATGGTCTCTGAATCTGGGTGAAAATACTGCCTTCAAACACAGTATGCAATTTTCAAGTAAAGCACAGTGAATGAGCACTATAAATTTTATTCCCATATTTTTCATCTTTTATTCCTGTTAGAAACACTGATGACTATGATCACATTTTAAATTACAGCAGAACATGCGATCCATGTTTCAGTAAGCCTTTTCTAGTGTTTATATAAATGGGCCTTGGTCAAGGGCAAACAGGGCTGTGCTCTTGTGACTTACACCTACATTGTTCAGCTCTGCAATCTTCCTGACTGGTTAGAGAGCAAGAACTACTATAAAACCCACCAACCTACAATTCTGTCTATTTAAGTAATAAAGTAACTGATAAGCTGCACACAGCCACTGGAGAGGAAATCCAGCATGCCTCAGGCTTCTCATTAAGGAATGGTTCCTTCCTGAAGGTTTAGCATCACCCTGTGGAAAGTGCATCTATTGTAACACAAGGCAGAATTACAGTTTTGAAAGATCAGAGACTAGCACTTGGCTAAATCAAGAGCACTGCTGCTACTGGCGTGCAAGTCCTAGTGAGCAGCAACACATTAATTTAGTGGTGCATTTAGGGAATGGGCTCATCCACAATGTTAATCTGAAAGAGGCTCAGCCTGGTCTTTTTGTTTGAGAAGACACCAACTGTGACATGGAATCAGTCTGTTCAGAGGGACCTTTTATCTTCTGGTGATTCACTGTTTTTTTGTAGAAACAACTTTTTAAAAATCCTGTGGATTGTGGTTCTAAAGCAGCTGCCTGGTTTTCTTTTTTTTAAAATGAACATTCCTATTTTAAATGCCTCTTTTTCTATTATCTCAATTGGCTAATTAAATGAACATTCCTATTTTAAATGTCTCTTTTTCTATTATCTCAATTGGCTAAGTAAGGATTCGTCATCCACTGCAGCTGTAGCAGCTATCAGTGTATGAGCAGATAGTTTGCAAAGGTGAAAATCATACTTGGAATATACAAGTGGGACACAGTAGCATCACCATCTTATCTGTCTCAAGTCAACTGCAGTTCTGCAACTTGAGTTTAATAAGCAAATGCAGCACACACTCATACTGTATGTCATCACCTGGTGGCAAGAGCTGAGCGGAGGCTCCACCTGCCCTGGTGCAGTCTTTCCTCTTCTGTGGAGCCTGTGACCACCATATTTATCTCAGCTCCATGCAATAAAGGCAGGAAGGTATCTTCTGCCTCTGTGTTTGGATCTAAGAATCTCATCTTTTAATGAGTACACCCTACTCATCTAAATAATAAATAGGGAGGGATTGAAAATTCATAGACTGTTGAATTTGAAGTAAAGAAGATAGAGTTAAATATCTGGAAAAAAAAAGAGGAAGGAGCAATTTCACATTTATATTCAAATATCTGGAATTTCTAGAGATCACTTGCCTTTGTAACAACTGCTGGATCATTAATACAATATATGCTTTAAAATACAGTTTCAGCCAAACAATCCAGAATCACAGAATCAACCAATCAACCAATCATCAAGTCCAACCCTACTGTCATTACTAGACCATGGCACTAAGTGCCACATTCGGTCTCATCTTGAAAACCTCCAGGGATGGTCAATCCACCACCCCCCCGGGCAGCCCATTCCAATGCCTGATTACTCTTTCTGTAAAAGATGTCCTCCTAATATCCAACCTAAACCTCCCCTGGCAGAGC
>NW_008678519.1:31959-51618 GCF_000695815.1 Acanthisitta chloris
TGGCTCATGTTCAGCTTTCTATCTATCCAAACTCCCAGGTCCCTTTCTGCCTGGCTGCTCTCCAGCCACTCTGTCCCCAGCCTGCAGTGCTGCATGGGATTGTTATGGCCAAAGTGCAGGACCAGCAGTTGGCCTTGTTAAACCTCATCCCATTGGAATCAGCCCATCCCTCCAGCCTATCCAGGTCCCTCTGCAGAGCCCTCCTGCCTACCAGCAGATTGACACACTCACCCAACTTTGTGTCATCTGCAAACTTGCTGATGGGGCACTCAATCCCTTCACCCAAATCATCAACAAAGATATTAAAGAGAACTGGGCCCAGCACTGACCCCTGGGGAACACCACTAGTGACCAGACACCAAGTGGATGTGGCACCGTTCACCACCACTCTCTGGGCCATCCAGCCAGTTCTGAACCCAGCAGAGAGTGGCCCTGTCCAAGACGTGGGCTGCAGCTTTTTCAGGAGTATGCTGTGGGAGACAGTGAGGCTTTGCTGAAGTCCAGGTAGACTACACCCACAGCCTTCCCCTCATCCATAGAAATAGTTCTTTTACTACATAATACCATAGAATATTTGGATAAACTGTAAAGCAGCTATTATGAAGTAAGGAGTCCAGGAATTCATATGAGCAATCTACTTTTTAATTTAGGGACCTATACCTATGAGAGAAATAGTAGACATTTAAACCACAGTTTTCTTAGCAAAAGAACAGCTTTTGCTGAAAAGAAACATGCAACAAAAAAACCCATCCAGTATGTATCAAAGACATCTGATGGAGGTTTTTCAGAGCTGTTTGCAGTGAGCTTGACACATCTCCATGCCCCACAGCAGCTGAATTACAACAGAGTCTTTGGGTACATCAAGACATTGCTTGGCTGCAGGATGGCATTTTTGTTGATAGAGGCTCACTAATAAGAGCAGTATCTGAACACACTAAGGGACCTTTGAATGATGCTCCAGAGCCCTGGAGAAAAAAAAATAAAAATGATAGCTGGCTTAAAGGGAATTTTCAATATACAGTGGGAAACTAAAATCATCACAAAAGCTTTCCAATGTCTCCAGCTGAAGATTTGTAAATAAATACCTTCATATAGAATAAAAGGTTACAGAAAAATATTGGCTACCTGACTTATTCCACCTCAGTTTGTGCCAGTTTTTACTGTTCAGAGGAAGAGTATATCTTATTGCATTCACTGTTGGCCAAACATCACAGCAATTATTGGACTAGCACTTTCATGCAACTAAGCATTTATATGCAGCCACATTATTCATGCCTTGAAAAAATTAGGAATTAGTGAATGGGTCTGCATATCCATAGCAGTTTGCATTGCTTTCCAGGATTTTCTGTTACAGAAGGATACTTGTATGGCATTAAGCCACATGAGGTGTCATGGCTGACCTAATGCTATTAGAGAGCTCCATCTAAGAAAACAGGCTGGGAAGCTCAGGAAACTGCAAGTGTGTTTCTACTAAAGGTATAAACAAAGATACACCAACAACTGCAGAGATTCCTGTGTGGTAAGTGAAAACCTTTGGTAGAAATGGGACTTGGTTGCTTAGAGAGACTTGTCCACTAAATAGTATAGAAGTGACTTGTAAACACAATTTGCTTCATTTTTGTGGTGCCCAACTCCAAAGCAATGGAATTTTCTAAGCGATGAGAACAAAGAAACACATTCACTTTGTATAAATTTTGCAAGGAAGATTCCATTGATATTTTTGGAAGTTTTCTATTTCGTAATAAAGAAGAGCATGATAGAGAAGGAAACTCTTCAACCATTGTATAAGCATAGGGTGGTTAACAAGAAATAGGAATAACAGGGTGAAGGAACAACAGGATGAAAAGAGATTTCTGCATTTAAAAGGAAGACAGTGTGTGTTGCTGCAAATATTATATCATAAATTTGGTATTTTGTTGCTAGCAATGTATGACATTCTTAATGGTGATTTTCAGTTGTGCAGCCTAGTTACATACATTACACTGCACAAACCCCATGATATTTCCACCCTTTAAAGACTAACAGTCATTTTTCTAAATTTAGTCCATGTCCATTTAGCAGTCACTCACAGGTCACACCCATTGACAAATCAGGCAGTTTTACGGGAGGCTAAGCCAAAACCAGAAGATTGGCATCTATAGATTTGATTGAATAAATAAGAAGCTAAAGGGCAGATATTTTGTCTACATCTTTTTGGCATTTGAAATCTTTTTGTTTCTTCATAACTGAGGATGTGGAGCACTAGCTGTCCTCCTTTGGCAGCAGACCTTTAGGAGGATCCTTAAATCCATCTGTGCATGGTCTGAGAACAGTAAATTTCAGCAGCATTAAGCCTCCCAGCTTCATGCAGAGCTCCCCATGGAACCTCAGCTTGCCAGTCTGTTTGCTAAGACTAGCACTAGGACAGTTCAGCCATGAGAGCTTGTGACCAGCAGCACAACCTACTGCTCTTCTCTTGCCCTCTGGATGGACACAGGACTCGGGAGCAACAGATGTTGTCCTTCATTACCACCAAATCTACAAAGCTGCTGTTTCTTCAGCCATAGTCTCTAGAAACAAATGCAATGAGGGTTATACCTTGTGTTCTGCATTTTTTAAGTTCACAGAATCACAGAATAATCAGAGTTAGAAGGGACCCACAAGGATCACCTAGTCCAACTCCTGGCCCTGCACAGGACAGCCCCAAGAATCACACCCTGTGCCTGAGAGCATTGTCCAAACACTTCTTGAGCTCTGTCAGGCTTGGTGCTGTGACCACTTCCCTGGGGAGCCTGTTCCAGTGTCCAACCAACCTCTGTGTGAAGAGTCTTTTTCTATATCCAACCTAAACCTCCACTGACACAACTTCGGATCATTCCCTTGGGTCCTATCACTGGTTGCCAGAGAGATCAGTGCCTGCCCCTCCACTTCCTTTTGTGAGAAAGCTGTATACAGCACAGCAATGAGCCCCAGGCTGAATGGACCAAGTGACCTCAGCCACCTCTCATGTGGCTTCCCCTCAAGGCCTTCCACCATCTTCATTCCCCTCCTCTAACACACTCCTCTAACAGCTTAATAATTTTCTTATATTGTGGTGCCCAAACCACACACAATACTCAAGGTGCGGCTGAACCAGTGCAGAGTAGAGCAGGACAACCACCTCCCTCATCTGGCTGGAGATGCCATGCCTGATGCACCCCAGGACATGGTTGTCCCTCCTGGCTGCCAGGGCACACTGTTGACTCATATTCAACATCAACAAGGACCCCCAGGTCACTTTCTGCAGCACTGCTTTCCAGCACCTCATCCCCCAGTCTGTCCATTCATCCAGGGTTGCCCCATCATCCCAGGGGCAGAATCCAGCACTTGCCCTTGTTAAACTTCGTATAGTTGATGAATGCCCAGCTCTCTGATTTGTCTAGGTCTCACTGCAAGGCCTCTCTGCCTTCAAGGAAGCCAACAGCTACTCCAAATTTTGTATCATCTGAAAATTAACTTAATAGACCTTCGAGTCCTGTGTGCAAGTCATTTACGAAGATATTGACGAGCACTGGGCCTAAGATGGAGCTCTGCAGAACCCACTAGTGACCAGTCACCAGCCTGATGCAATCCCATTCACCATAACCCTTTGCACCTGACCCATGAGTCAGTTGCTTACCCATCACATAATGTGTTTACCCAGTTTTATGCTGGACATTTTGTCCAGAAGGAGGTAGTGAGAGACTGGATTGAAAGCATTACTGAAATCTAAAAGGATTACATCCACTGACTTCCCTTGTCCAACTAGATGGGTTACCTTGTCATAAAAGGAAATAAGGTTTGACAAACAGGACATTCCCCTCATGAAGCTGTGCTGGCTGTGTGCAATGACTGTGTTATCCCTCAGATGTTTTTCAGTACCTCCCAGGATAACCTTTTCCATGATCTTACCAGGTACAGAAGTGAGGCTAACAGGCCTGTAGTTACCAGGGTCATCCTTCCTGTCCTTTTTGAAAATCAGGACATTAGCCAGCTTCCAGCCGAGTGGTACCTCTCCAGATTCCCAGGACCATTCCTCTAAATGTGCATTTTACCACCCAGAGCTGAATCTCTTGCTTCCTAGGTTTGATTCTCACCTTGTTCTTTTGCCAAATAAATGTACAACTAATACTTTCAATTCTGAAATGGTAAGGAGTGATATTCTAGCTATGTAGACTTCAAAGCCTCTGAGCCCTTTATTTCACAGAGAACATTCCACCTGCTACAGAAACCTGCCAGACTGTGCCCAACTCTACTAAATGAGAGCCAAAAACACCTTTGATGCCTCAGTTAGAAGATAGGGGTCAGGTGAAATTGCATCAGCTGCATGAAAGCAATTACTCATACAGGAGCAGTAAACTGAAGGACATCTTTACCTTAATGATATCAAAGACTCTTTCGCAGGTTATGATCTTTGCGATTTTTGAGTCAGGAGTGTCATGCGTGTCACACACACTCCAACCCCTGTAAAAAAAAGGTACGTGCTACTCAGCTGGGTATTAGGAAGCACAGGGAGGAAATATCAAGGTCTTACCTCTATTGGAGGACTAACAACTTATAATTTCCTTCTCTTTGTTCACATACAAGGAAAATAGCTTTTACACCCAGATTTGAAAATTACTGATTTAATAGCATTTTACTTTCCATATATCTTAATTCATAGTAAATTTTTATGGCATGAGAAACCTCCTCAGTATGTGCCTCTCTGCATCATATATCTCTGGCCTAAATTTTTGCTTAAGGAAAAAACTCCTGTAAGCTTCAAGAAATTTAAAAACCTTTTCAGAGAATATATAATTAATTTTCTAAGTAATTCCTGTTTTCCCCTATCACAACTACTAAAATTTTCATCACTCTTTCAAAATGTCTTGCTCTGGAGGTAGGTTGAGAGGCTGTCAGTTTCCACTGGCTTTTATTTTTAATTCAATAGGAATTAAAGTGACTTAGGCCTGTAAAAAGCTGCAGTGTGCTAAAAGCAACAGGAAGGTTTGATAAGATCTTATTTTACTTTCATTGATGGAAAAGACAAAATTTTACAGAAATTAAATGGAGACCAAAAAATATGAACAAATAAGGTCACCTTCCACTTAACAGTTCATCATGTCATGTTCCTCATGATCCTGAAGGTACTGTTTGGAGTGAATTTTTTTCCTTTTCTGTGAGGAGTGAGGGTATTTAGAGGGTTTGCTATCACTAACCAAATGCTGCAGTTCCTTATCCCATATTTTCCAAGAACTCTATATTGCTATTAGCTAAAGAGATCACAGAGAAGTAGAAGAATGGTAAAACGTATGTTTTTCTCCCTCAATTTTCAGGCACTTGGAAGCAGGAACTTGTTTTCCCATAAAACAGACCTAGTAGTTTTGCATGGCCAGGTTTCCCCATGCTCAACACAGCCAATGCCAGCAGCTCCAGGAGGGACCTGCCACTGTGGCAAGGCCAAGCCAATCAGTCATGGTAGCAACACCTCTGTGATAACCCATTTAAGAAAGCAAAAGAAGTTATTGCGCAGAAGTAATTGCAACCACAGAAGAGAGGAGTAAGTGAGAGGAACAACTATGCAGATGGAAAGGTCAGTGGAGGAGGAGGGGCAGGAGGTACTCCAGCTGTCGGAGCTGAGGATCCCCTGTAGCCTGTGGTGAAGACCATGGTGAAGCAGCTGTGCCCCTGCAACCCATGGAGGTTAACAGGGTGCAGAGATCCACCTGTAGCCCATGGAGGCTAACAGGGTACAGGGATAGGCCTGTAGCCCATGGAGGAGACCTACACTGGAGCAGGTGGATTCCCAAAGCAGGCTGTTAACTTATGGGGAGCCCATGCTGGAGCAAAGCTCCTGGTAGGACTTGTGATCCTGTGAGGGACCCATGCTGGAGCAGGGTGTCCCTGAGGGGCTGCACTGCACCCTGTGGAGAGTGACCCACACTGACACAGTTCATGGAGAACTGCTGCTCATGGGAAGGACTCATATCAGAGAAGTTTGTGGAGAGCTGTCTCCCGTGGGAGGGACCCCAAACTGGAGCAGGGGAAGGACTCCTCTCCCTGTGAGCAGTGACAGAAACAACATGTGATGAACTGACTGCAGCCCCCACTCCCCATCTCCCTGCACCCCTGATGGGGAGGAGGTAGAGTTGAGAAGGAGGGAGGGGTGAGGGAACGTGTTTTTAAGGTCTGCTTTATTTTCTTATTATCCTGCTCTGGTCCTGATAGTAATAAAATCACTTTCTTTCCCCAGGATGAGTCTGTTTTGCCTGTGATGGTATTCAGAGGGTCATCTCTCCTGGTCCTTATCTCAACCCATGAACCTCTCATTGTATTTTCTCTCCTCTGTCCATTTTGCAGAGGGGAGTGAGAGAATGACTTTGGTGGGTGCCTGGCATGCAGCCAAGGTCAATCCACTGCAACAGATCATCTTCAAATGTTCTTGTAAGTGTTTGGAGTTCTTTTTCCATTTCTCTGACATAAAATGAGAGAATGCTACTTGGCAATATGGCAATATTTTTAAGAGCAGGAGGTTTGGTCTTTTTATTTCTACCTGAAAATTATGGGCAGACTGTTTCCTATTGCCTCCAGAATCTTACTCCTTCAATCCACCTCTGAAACAAAACAAACAATAGCAAAGATCCAGAATGAAGGCTCATTGCAATTAAGTGATACTAACATTAGTATCAAAATCCCACAGCCAAAAATCACTTGTCCATTTAATGTTTGTAAATGTCACATTGGATATTTGCACAGCAGAATTGCTGTAAATAGCATGATTATACTAATAGATATTGCTTTGTAGCAATAATCTTAAAATTAAAAAGCAATATGGGTAGACTTCAAAATCATGTATTTTTGGAATGATATTATTGATTGCAGTACCACCAATAATGAGGTAGAGTCATTCCAAACATGCTCCCTGAGTGCCTTAAAACTGAGAGGAAACAACAGGAGACAGCTCTGGGAAGGAAAAGAAGCAAGTGTGTGAAAGTAATGATGACAATATTTGAATGTTCTTGTTAGGGTTTATATCACATAAACAATGCTCTCTTGCCCTTTCCCCTATGACTGAGAAGCTGCCAAGTTGTATAGGCTTTGCTCTAATTCATATTTCCTTTACAATACACACTAACAATTTAGTAATAAATCAGAACAGTCACTGTACTAGAAATAGAAATTACATGAGAAAGAGGAAATACAGTATTTTTAGACAAGTACTCAAAATCTAAACTGGGTAACTAAGAGCTATTTTAAAAACCTTATACCCAGAGGAATGTGTTTTGTGGATGGCAAGGAGTAAACAGAAATGAAGGGCCAATGTACACATTAAACTCACAGCTGCAATTACAATTACTACTTTGTGCTACAGAAACACCAATACTGATTAATATTTTTTCTAAAATTCTCAAAACAATTAATTTATTCTTATAACTAAAAATTCTCAAAACATGGATTTGGATATATTTGACCTAAATTTTCAAACTCTGCAGGTTGACAGATGAACGACAGTAGGCTAGCTTACAAAGGATATTCATTACAGGACTGTGAACTGTACTTTTCTACACACTCAACTTGTCCAAAGAATAATGGCAGTATAGAGAGCTATATGCCGAAGTCTTCAAACATGATGGCTGTGTTTCCCTCTTAGAAGTCCAGATTGAAGTTTGCAGCACTCATCTCACTCTGCTGGGGAGGTGTGCTTGAGGAACACATGAACAAAGGCTAGACAAAGTGAACTTCCAACATAACTAGTTAATATCTGTGAACATGGCCTTATGAGCAGGTTAGACAGAGTTTTACCCCCTGCTCCAGCTGACATAGCAGCTGGAACCTGAGCTGGAAGCAGCAGGGCAAGCGTGTGCCTTTGGGTTCAGTGCCTGTGCCCTGGTTCCCACTCCCACATTGCCATGGCCTACACTGGAGTCACTCTTTCTTTGAATCAATACTGAAAGAGCCACTGTGTTTTTAAAATCCTTCCTCTCTGTGATATGTATCACCCAGATCACACATATTTATGACATTTAGTTGGTGATGTTAATCTATTTTGCCACATGGTTACTGTCTATGTACCTACTACAGGAGGGTAGTTGCTACTGACCTAATGTCAAGTATTAAAACTCCAAAGAAAGATCACAGTATATTTTGCTGACACCTGATAGCTGGGGGATTTAGTAGTTTTAATAGCAGAAGAATATAGTGCTAGACCTGAGATATGAGAAGCACTGGGTAACAGCATCACCTTACTGAAAGCCTTTGGGTTATTTTTTTTTCTTACTTGAACTCATATACATGGAGGACGATCAGCTCACTGTACATTTGTGATCTGTGAAATGCACATTAACAATCCCATAGATGTACACCTGAATACCTCAGCTCTGCCTGCACCCATCTGTGAATGGAGGCTCTGCTCATAAATCAGCTGTGCTGACTGTAATAAGCATAAACTAGGTCAAGCTAAAAATGCCCACGTAAAGATAAAATGGCAATAGCAAATGAAAGACACTTCACGATCTCGCGCCTTGGAAGAAAATAATTTGGGCAATTAATTTTAAGAGAAAGGCTGACATTTATTAACCTTTCTTTTTTCTTTTTCTTTTTTTTTTTTTGTTCTGTGATGGTGATATTAGAATCAGAGAACCATTAAGGCTGGAAAAGACCTTCGAGATCATGAAGTCCAGTCTGTGACTGAATACCACCATGTTCACTAAACCATGTTGCAAAGTGCCACATCTACTGGGTTTTTGAACACTTCCAGAGATGGTGACTAGACCACTTCCCTGGAAAATCTGTTCCAATGCTTAACCACTCTTCCGGTGAAGAAATTTTTCTCAATATCCAACCTGAACCTCCCCTGATGCAACATGAGTCCATTTCCCCTTGTCCTATCACTTGTTACCTGGGAGAAGAGGTTGACCCTCACCTCACTGCAACCTCCTTTCAGAAGCTTTAGAACCTTACTGCCTGTAAAATGTCTAAATGTATTAAATATGTCAATGCTTGTTTCATGTATTACTAACAGGATGATTTGAAGCTAACATATAGTGGGAAAGAAGTATAATCTCTCATTAAATTTTTAAAATTCAAAAGCAACATTTTCAAAGTAATCAGGCAATTATACTTATTGTAACAGGTATAATTTGGTAAGGCAGCTCTTGACTGTTACATTTAATTATCTTGCTTTGCAGGGAGATTTCCACATAAATATAATGGATCCCATACACTTCATGGGAACTTGTATGGAGATAAGCATATTGTAAACGCACTGAGACATCTGACTTCAATACACTGCATACATGCTATTCTAATTCCAGCAAGGTACTAAAAGATTATCTGGTATCTAGTACTCAGTTCAGGTTCCTATTCCACAGGTAGATCTGCTCTGGATATCTTTGTGCATGGGCATCCCTGTTGCACACTCAAAAGGGGAAGAGTTTTGCAGGCTGCAAAATGCCCACAGATCATCCAGCATCAAAACAAGAGAAAGCAAGAGCAGCAAAACAAGAGAAAGCACAACAAACAATCTCTGTTTCATACATGATAAATAGGTGGCAAGGAAGATTCAGACCCACCCTACATAAGTGACAGCAGGACACAGCACAGTGTGGTCCCTGTGCCATTGGCTGGTGCAGGCAGGAGGTTACTGGGAGATTCCAGAGCCACCCAAGCCCTTCCACACAGCCACTGCTTGCAGACTGTGGGAAAGTCTCTGCCAAGGGGATTGCATTGACTTTCTGTCCCTGGGTTAAGAGAAGGATGCTTTCACTCCCCTCCCAGGGATCTTTAAATTGTTTTCCTTCCCTGTCACCCATGAAATGGCAAATGGTTTCACTCCCCCCTGCCCAAACCACAGGACGAGTTGCCCTCCAAGAACACTGCACTTTATTCCAGGATGGTAATTCTGCATGGGAAGCTCTGCTGAAGCAGTGTGGCAGAGCAATATCTCTGACATGGTTACACTGCCCAGTTTCCCCTGCAGACAGGACTCACCTAACATAGCAGTGGTAAAGTGCCTGCAGCACAGCAGGGAAAATAACCTGTTGCTTCCCAGCTGTAGGTTTCCTCTGGCTGCTGTTGCTCCATGCATCCAGGCATTTACTATGTAGTACAGCTGGTCACAGTGTAACCAGAAAACTCTTCTGCTGTGATAGTTTGTATTTTTTTTTAGTAGCTCAGAAGGGCTGTGTAGGTCTAAACACTACAATTTCATTAATATTGTGGGATTTCATTTTCCAAAACCAGCCAATACTTGTTATCCTTTCAGGCTTTTTATAGAAAATCTTTCTCTGTTGAAAGAAGAATATTTTAAATGAACTCCTTTATGGAGCTGAGTTTTGATTCTGCCTTCTCTTGAAACCTTTATCAAACCCATGTGATACTTGCAGATATGCAGAAGTACCCTACCAGCTTTCAAATAAAGTTTTCCCTTTCCTTTCATCCACACTTTGATGAATAAATGGCTACCCTCACTGTGTTCCCCAATCAAATGGTAAACAGGTGAGCTGACTACAAATAGCAAGATACCTAGGTTTTGAAAAGAAAAGAAAAGCCAAATACCCCCTGAAAGGCTGCTTTTATCAACAGATTGAATATGTTCTGTTATCAGTCACTTTTCCACTTCAGAAAACTAATAACAATGGCTTATATGTAAGCCTCCCCTCCACGGTAATAGAAACAAAACTTCAAAACTTCCCTAAGGACTCAGTTCTGAGCTGTGCTGGCTGCTGGCAGTCTCTTTTGTTGTCAGCAGTTGGTCTGTCTACACACAGGCTGCCCCAAAGACAAGGCCTCGTGTGCTGAGAGGCAGAGAGGCAAAAGACCTAAACACCCCCAACCCTCATACATGAGAGGGTATTGCAGGATCAGGCTCAGAATATTATACATCCAAAACGTGAGAAGCAACAAAAGCCCAACCATGAGTCATTCCCATTCTGCATGAGCTTGCTTTCAAATTGCTCCCTGTGGAATTTAACAGACATAATAGAAAATAATAGAATTGAAAAATGGGAACTATTTCCACATAGTGGGTTTTTCCCACAGTGGATACAATTTGAATTGCTAATTCACTACCAGATGTGCAGCCACGGACTCTGTGACAACCATACTCTTCCTACTTGATTATTTCTTACTGTGACATACTGACTATGCTACAAGGTTATATTCAGCCTGGGCTGGAGGGTTTCCATTTTTTAATTTAATTAAAGAACCCTTAGAAATGGGTAAATTCAAACCCATGTGGCATAACGTTTTAAATAATTTAAAAGGGTAACCTTCCAAGAGAAACTTTATTTATGAAAACATTAAAGGTGAACTCCTGTCTCCTCCTATAAAGCCTGTGGGAGTTCTTCATTGCTTTCACATTCTCCAGAGAATTTCTCTTCTATTTAAAAAAGTCTAGCAGCAGTTTTTAGTAAATCTACCACTAGCTTTAAGTCAGCTCTGCCTCAGTCACAAAAGATAAACCTAATTCCACAGTGCAATGAGAGACAATATAGAAAGAATATGCAGGAAAATTGCTAGCAGGCAATATACTGTTTATGTCAATTGCTAAAAAAAAAGTACCCAGAACAGAATAACTTGCATAAACAAAGTATAAGAACTGGAAAAGGTATGGAAATGAATGCCAAAAAATACCAGCTTGGGAAGAACTGGCTCTTATGATCTATGTTATCCTACTTGAAGGCTATCTTATCATATCTGAGATAAGTATACAGCATGTGCAAGTACATATTATACTCATTTCAGTACCAGCATAATTAATGATTTCCAAAACCATAACACAACAAATGATGCTAGTTTGGGCACTTTGAATTGAAAAGTCTAAAAACCAATAATGAATTAGGAAAACCACTTGGGGTTCAGAGAAAACCTAGGTCAAGTGCTGGCTGTGTGGTCATCATTGGTCCACACCAGAGAGGTTAATTCTGACTAGAGTGGGCATGAGCACACACATGCTCCCGTGCCAGAGATGGTTTCCTCTGGCAATGCACATACACATGCTCATCTAGCAGGATTTTCTACAAGTAAAAGGCTGCTTACACTTTCCAAATCTATCTTTATTTCAAAATTAACAGTAAATTTTAGTTGGTGATCATGTATTGTTTCTCTTTAGAGGAAGAAAAATGTGCTTTAAAGAAATGCAATTTAAAATAAATCTGATGCACATTTAGGCTCATCTGGCAGGAAGCAACCAACACCTGTAAAGTCATTATAAGAGTTACTACTCAGTCTCACTATCATTCTCCTCTGTGAAGATGAAGTACCACCAACATACAGCAGTGTTACAGTAAAACAGCTGATTTTTGTTGGCCTCTGTCACACAATAATCTTTTCCAAAATATATAACAGGGCTTTGGCTTTTTTACTCTTCAATCTATCTCTTCTTGAGTAGTATAACAGATTTTGAACATAACAGTACCTGCTGAAATGTCTGAATAGACCCCAATAGGTATTTTGATTACTTGTACTCCTTGTTCAAGATTTGTTATTACTTATTTTCATAGTTTATATTCCCAAGCATACACACAAGTCCATGTGACTAAAAGGATACAATGACAAGTGGTTTCTGTGAAACCACAAAAGTGAACATTAATGCCTCTTTCAAAACCCTTTTTGAAATGTCCCCTGAAACCTAGTGACAAGTCAGACTGAGTGAAAAACAAGCAAGTCTCACACCTCTGAAAAGTGAATTCCCCGATGAGGGGCTGAGCATCTCAATCCCTGCCTTTCCATCTGTCAGTGCTGACTCTGAGGCTTCAAGAGCCGCAGTCCAGATCACCAATTCCAGCACTATCAGGACCAAAGAATATGAGAGTTAAGCTCTTGATGATGCTGAAAGATGTGGCACTGGAGACCTGCTGCCCCTTGCAGCTGAGACCTCAATTCACAACTTCTTTAGCAGGCAGCTCTGAACTCGGTGCCCGAGACAGGAACATTTATTGTTTCTTCCTCAGAGCCCCTGCCTTGAGACATAAAGCCTTGATAGACAAGGTACAGATGTTGCCTTACTGGTACTTAGCTTGGAGCTAAAGAATTTAGGATTTTGGGGGCTTTTGGACCTGCTTCCTTTGCCAGCATACTTGAAGCCCAGTAGCTCCTACACGCTGCTGAAACTCAACAGGACCCAGTTTTTCAGAGCAATGGGATGGCTCATAGCAGTGCTGTCTGCTTCAACTTCCTAAGCTGCTTCAATTAAATTTCCCTGAAATTTTATTGAGGAATCCTAGGAACCCTTACAGGAGGAAATCAGAGCCAATAGTCCTTCTTGAGTAATTCCTCCATGAGAATATAAATTTTAATTTCCTAAAAGGATGAAATAATTAGCAGTGTCATTTTGTGCACTGTGAAATAAAGCTCAAATATTCTTCTAGAAAAAGGTAGCAAGACGTCCCAAGGTCACATGTGTTACAGACATGTTATATTAAAAGCACCATTATATATCTGTCATAATTACTGATGACAGATGTCCCAGACAACCAGTCTTGTTAGACTATCATTAGATTTTTAATGCAGCTATATTTTATAACATCTGGAGCCAACCTGTACTTAGCTGGGTAACCAGAATCATCCTTGCATCTCTGAGGAGATCTGCAGGTCCACATACTTGATTGAAGACAGTAACATGAAACATTGCTTAAACTATGCAATTGTTCATTGCATAGTTTGATATGACCTTTACTTCTGGACTACCATCAGACTGAAAACATCCTTCCTGTTCCATACACTTTGCATTAAGCAATTTGTCAAAATTCTTCAAGGAAACTACTCTTCATCTGGTTTCTCTACAAGTTGCATCACTTGAAACTACTGGTACAACTTTCTCATGTGGATGAGGTGTTCAAATGTGTATCTACTCATTTCAATGAGCATTACATCTGTTAGCTAATGCTGCTTTTGACACTAAGTACTAATTATATCTTACTACCTGTCAGCTCCATGGAGGATGCAGCAGGTCTGGCCATGCATTTCCAGCAGTCTGCTGAAGACCTGTGTTTACATTCTTAATGTCTGTGCACCCTCATGGTCTTTATGAATTGTTCTCTTTACTCCATAGAAGTTATGTTCTGGGCATATACTGCTTCTTCAGCTAAGCTATTTTAAAGGATGTCTTCTTGTGCCAGGTTTACAAAGGCATTACTCACCTAACACTTCAGATGAATGCAGACAAGGGCAGGCAGACAGCTAACCTGCCCACGCTCTTCTGATAACACCTCTGACTGCCTACCTATATCAATCTAGTCCACGCTCTGGTTAGCTCACTCTGTAATTTTACATACACTATTCCTTGCCTTACCTGCTCACTTCCTTTTTAAACACAAGCATGTATTTCCAGGGACTTTTTTTACTGCCTTTGGGTATTTCTGTACCTTTTGAAGTACTTAAATTTGATTACTTTTGCCCTTAGGGTCTTTTTAAAACTACTTTCACCCTAAAAAATTCCCTGTCCTGGTTTAGTGTCATGATGTTAAGTTTCAATACAGTCATTCCCACAAGAATACCTTGTACAAGATAATACGAAGGAACTGAAGCTGTCAATGAAAATAATAATTAAAAAAAAGGTTCCCAGCACTGTAGCAAATAACATTCTTCAAATCCTTTTCGTGACACGGGATGGCTTACACTAGGTGCCATGACAACTGAAAAGCAGTATGTGACAGGGAGATCTTCATCCTTCACCGCAAAATGTTGCACTCCTCATTTTTGTTTTCACAAGTTAGCATTGTGAAGGCAACAAAAATAATATAAACAGGTTAATGGAGTGTTACACAAGCTCCGGCAGTTTTATGATACATGACTCCAGCACAGTGTTCCCCCACTCAAAAAGTGGGAACTGAACCACTGTCTCCCTGTCCTTCCCAACCAGTTCCAATTTCAGAAGCGCAGCCCTTCGGCAAAGTCAGGTTCAGGTGTCAACTCCATGGAGGACTCACTGTGCATATCTCTGTGAAAAACTCTGAAGGGTAATGCTCCCTAAACTGGCTGAGTTGCCTGAAGCAGTCTTGTTGTGGTGGTACATACAGAGCCTGTGGGCTACTTTGCCTTGCTGAGGAGCACTCTGCAGTGTAGGGTGGGGAGACCAACATGACATGTCTGATGCCTCAGATACCACCATGGGTCCCATAAGGAAACCAGGTGAGTGATGCCATTCTGAAACAGCCGCTTACAGTGCACAGCACACAAATAAGCCTAGGCTGGTTTCAGAAGAACATTTCTAGAGTTATCTCCGTAGTTATCTGTGGAACTGGAAGAAAGACTCATTGAACAATGACACAAAAAATGAAAAGCTGAAAAAGGCTAGAACAGAATATTCTTGGACCTGGATCAACTCTAAAACACGGACTTACACAGAGTACCTACTGATACACACTATACCACATAGAAGGTAAACACAAAAACTTTTCTGAGGATGAGCTGCAGTGATGATTTTCAATCTGGCAAGAGAATGTTCTTTGCCTTCTCTTCTCCCTCTCCCCCATCTCTTATCGCCTTCTCTATTGTCATGGCAAATTTCTAAATTTGCTTCCATTCTGCAGTTAGGTAACACCAGATTTTGAAACTCTGTATTTCTGAGTCTATATATAGCCCTGATCACCAGGCAAAATTTGATATTAAGTGATGTTAAACTTATGAGATACAAGTATCTGAAATTCTAGAAAAGCGGCTAGTGAGGAGGCAGAACCTGTCCCCACACAGCACAGTGAAAAGCAGCACCATTATCCAGATGACACTATGGTCTCAGTCAAGTCAGGGAATTTCACCAGAGCCATGATTTTATTTTCCCATATATATTTCCAAATCCCTCTTTTCCACCAGCTTGAGGCACATAAATACATCAGCATTAATGAATGAGAGGCTACTCTGCATGATGTACAATTAGTATATTATTTGTTGTCATAGTTCTTTTCCAAATATTTCAGTATTAGCTTGGGCAAGGAGAGGAAGTCAGCAGCACCAAGCCAGTCTTTCAGGATTCCATATACAGCCAGCAGTGCAACAAAAGATGAAGGGATCAGCCCTTTGGGGATCCTCTGCAGACAATGATAGATAAACTGTTGTTGTCTCAACAGTAATGAAAACAAGACAGGGAAGGTAGAGATCTTCAGGCCACATGTGGTGACTAATAAATCAGATGTTGTGGAGTCTGGTTTACTGCAGAAAGGTGAATTTAATGAAAACTTGTGCCTGGCAGGAGGTTCTGCAGCTCATGAACGGAGTATGGGGAAAATACACTTCTGAAGAAACAACACAAAAAGACACTATCCAGCCTTGGCAAACTGACTCAAAAGAGAGAATTGATGTATTTTGACAGACAGGATGGAAGAAAATAAGTAAGTTTGCCTCTGGAACCTAGCACTTTCAGGAACAATTACTTCTGAATCTTAAATTTATACGTTTACACCTTAGGGATAAGGTAAAAAAAAATTAACCCAAAACAGACTGTTTGTGCCCAATTTAGGGCACTTGGAAGTTTCTTCTTCATGTTGCATTTTGTGAACTGAGTTTAGTTACTTTCATAACCAAAATATGGTATTGTCTTGCTACAATAACCTGTTACTTGCTTTGTCTATTTTGAAGAAAACGTAATTTTTGAACTGTGAAAATGAAGCTGCACTGTACATACTTACCAGAGGTTATCAGAGCAGGATGGTGAAGATAGCTAATATACTCAGTTGGACAGCCCTCCTTAACCATCTCACTTCTCAAAAAGCAAGTTATTCTTCCTTCTCTCTCCTGCCTCACAGAAAAGAAACAAATACTTACAAGAAACAAAAGTAGAGCTTATTCGTTCATAGTGTAAAAAAAAACCAAAATAAAGATATAAATAAAAAAAAAAAAGAGGAAGAAAAGCTTTCCAAAAATGCTTGCAAGATAACTTTGTGAACAAACGTGATCTTGGTGAAAGAAGATGCGGAAAGCCAATAGTACAAGTTTCAGCAACTGAAAAATGTCATTAGCACAAGTGGTATATGTAACTTGTTCTGTTACTTTGAGGCAGAAAAATTGTTTTGTGTATTGATAACATCCAGTGACTTTATATCACATGCAAATTCGAGACCTACAAAAATTCCACAGAAAGGGGATAAAAAACCTGAGTGAAACTTCACTTTTGTCAGGTGAAGTTCTCTAAAAAAGGGTGGGTTTCATTTCCAAAATAATGAGCATTTGCCCTGCTGTCCCCTCTGGGCAAATGTCCGTGTGGGAACATCAGGTCTGCAGTCACACCTGAACTTTCAGCTTCCTGTGTCCCCTCTGGGCAAATGTCCCTGTGGGAACATCAGGTCAGCAGTCACACCTGAACTTTCAGCTTCCTAGTGAAAAGGTTTCTCCCATCTCATTCATGTCTGTCTGGAAAAGAGAGTCTGTCCTGCTCTGTACTGCTGTGATTAGGACACTTCTGTCAGGGACGCAGAGAGAGAAACTGAAATCATGTCTCCCACATAATTTCTAAAGCTTCACAAGCTGCTGAATTCCAGAACCTCTTTTACTTTGTTTTCATAAAAAATGAAGAAAACAGAGCTTGATGTCAACATTTAATTTCCAGTCAAATGGAATAAGTAGATATTTATTTATTTTACAGTATAAACAAATAAGAGAAACTTTCTGTTTGGATCCAAACTACGATTTTGGTTCTTTTCTGTGAAGATGGAAAGATAAAGAACAACTTGCTTTTTGGGAAGGAGGGTGGAGAGATAAAGAAGAGCAACTTGCTTTTTGGGAAGGAGGGTGGTGAAGGGAGGGCTGTCCAAACAGGTAAATTCACTGCTCTCACAATGCTAATCGGATCACCTCTGCCAAAGGAGTTGCTACAGGTTGAGGGCTGATGTCTACACTGAGCTTTCTCATACCCCTTGACTCAGCTCTGCAAGACCCCAGACCTGAGATGGAAGGTGCCTGCAGTTTCACAGCCAGCTGCTTGCCCTCTGTTGGGTGGGAAGACCACCTCTTCAGAAAGTACAGCTGGAGGCACTTTGTCTCCCCTATACCACATGTTATGGGGAAGCCAAATCTCTCACATCATCACACACCTGAGACACTGAATCAATGGGTCTGAGTAGAGTTGGCCCAAATCCCCATGCAGAGTCAGGGCTGGGTTTGGGCTCCAGCTCAGGCATAGAACTAACATACAGGATAGGTTTATCTGCAGGATCGTCAAAATCTCCGATAACATACATTTGGATCTCAGATGATACCAACTAAAGTATAACCACACTGTATCTTGGCCTGGGAAGAAGTGTTGATTTAAATTATTTCTGTCCTATGTTGCTCATTCCCACCCTCATGCCACAGGTTGCTGCCCCCTCAGATGTGTCAATGCAACTTTTTTTTATCTTTTTCAGAAATTTACAGTAAAGCAGATTGCTAAAAATCTGTATTAAAACCAATCCTTTCGAAGGCAAGTAAAGATATTTGCAGGAAAAATCCTACAAGTACATACATCTAAGACACAAGAAAAGCCCCTCTCCAAACAGCACCAAACACAAATTACTGCGTTCGTCTCAATGCAAAGACCACCAGCCAGAATGTGCAAGTTGCCTGCACAACTAAAATAACACAGGCATTCTTTCAAAACACTCCTGTCACAGACAAGTCACAGAAATGTTTTTGCATGTTGTTTATGCAAACTACACGTAAAAAAAGCCCAGTTTTAATGCAAGCTGTAGTAAAAACGGTAAGAGGAATTGCTGTTGTTAATCTTCAATATTGCTGTTCAAACAACCCAGTTACACATTACCCAGGAAGTCTTTCCCGAGTTTTCACTTTCTGATGTAGGTGAAGTACACCTCTGTCCCTGCAGTTAATTAAGGAACAGTCAAAAACTGAATCACAAACCTTGTACTGACACAAACCCCAAAAATAGTTTACCAGCAACAAAACAAACACCAGATGAACTCTTAAAAGCCTGATTTTAGCACAGGAATACCCTGAGCCCTGATTGGCATTCTAGGAACCAGGAGCAAGTTTTGGGGAGAGCTAAAGGAAAAAAAAGAACAAAAGGTAAACCCACAAACTTTTATCAGTTGTTCAAATTCTCAAGGTGAACAGTGTGAAGTGCTGCAGGGGATGGACAGCCCGGCAGAGGAAGGTTTAGTGCTGCCGAACACAACCATTACCAGCGCTGCCACACACAGCCCCAAACAAACTGCGGGAAAACAAGACCCAGTTCAAAACTCCTGGCGGGAAAGCTGGAATCTCACCCATTCTCTCTTCCCACAAACCGGCCCCTTCCTTTGCCAAAGGTGGAAAGTCACGACTAGCAAGGCGAAGCATCATGCCCCTCTCCGCTCCCCTCTGCTAGAGGTGCCGTCCCCACGGGGCTGCAGACCAGCCCGCAGCAAAGGAGAGAGGTGTCACCGTCGGCTCGCAGCGCTCCCCTTCCCCCCGCCCCCGGCTCTGCCCCTCGGGCCGGGATGCTCACCCGGCGGTTGCGGTCAGCCTCCCGCACCTCCTCCTCCTCGGGGCCCTGGGCACGATGGTGTTGTTGGTGCAGCAGGCTCGGAAGAGGCTGAGCGCCTCGGGGCTGTCGCGCTCTTCCTCATCCAGGGACCAGCGATCCTCGTCGTCGTCCTCCAGCCCCCCCGGCGGGTAGAACGAATCGTCCGAGGCGATGCTGCAGGTGTCGGGCAGCTCGGAGAAGTCCTCGTAGTCCTCGTAGTCCACTTCCTCCTCCTCCTCCTCCTCCTC